>NC_039505.1:2171758-2248190 GCF_003590095.1 Trichoplusia ni
TAGTCATTAAGTAAAAATAATTTTAGTAGTGTTAGTGTACAGAAACAGTGGAAATATTAGAAAAAACTTTAAATTTGTGAGCAAAAATAAAACAATACACAAAGTGACTATTTTCAAAACAAAACTAAGTTTAACTTCCATAAAAACCACTAAATTACAATTTACCATACAGTGAAAATTTAAAAAAAAAGTGCAAAAGTGACTCTAACCGTAATTTGAATTGCAACCGCCATTACCGATTGTTTATTATAAACAAATAAAATTCACGACAAGTGATCAATAAATTCAAAAAAATTTCTCATGTACAGCTGGCTCAGTGCACTAGCTTACTACTTTTGCCGATCAACCAGCAATACAAGAATGTCCGCGGGTTCAAATCCTCCTCGCAACATTCACTTTTCGTAAATTTCTATATATTTAAAAATATTGATAAATAAAATACATTTGAATAAATAAAAGCTTGTAAAAAGCAAACACAATGAACTCAAACTTGAAAATAAAAAATAACAGTGTTCGCAAGATGGCACCACTAGTAACTTGCCACAAATGTAAAAAAATGGTCAATGTAAAAAATACTGCGCTATGCTCTGTATGTAATAACAGGTACGAATTAGATTGCGATGGCTATCCCGAAGCGACATACCGACTCAAAGATGCCGAAGCCAAAAAGAAATGGAGGTGCAGAGTATGCATCAGAAATAAAAAATATGCTGCAACAGATAGTACATCTAATATTACGGTGCGTAAAAAGCAGACCTCGTTAAAAACACTATCTCCAACGCAACAAGAAGCTGATCTAATAAATAAAAATATGGGTGACAAAACATTGCGCCAGTCTCCTGTACAACATAGCACATTGTTATTTGACTCCCATATACTTACAGAATGCGAAACATCTGACGAGTCATACAATACTCCCAAAATATCAAGAAGTGTTGATAGAACAGTATCTGATTTAGTTTCGACCTCAGAAATGAAGTACACTATAGCTCAGCTCACACTTAAACTTGAAAGCACCGAAAATGAACTGGGAAATCTGTTGATCGAAAATAAGGACTGCACACACAGATAAACAATTAACCTTAGAAAACCAAACTTTAAAATCCATATGTCATTCTGCTACGATTGATGACAGTCTTAAGCTCAAACAGAAGAAAACCCGTGCCCTGTCACATCAGCATAACACTATTCTACACCAACCTCCCATCGTTAGACAGTAACAACATTAATACCAACGACTGCGGAAAAATTTCACTATTGAAACAAGAGATAGTCACTCTAAAACAACATTAGAGGTCGCAGAAAGGGAGATCTTAAATCTCATGGGCGCATTGAAGAACTCATGAGAAGTAGTCATACCTCATGTGAAAATGATGCTCAGGTACCAACGCACGCAACGAGACAAAAGTCAAATAATACTGCAAAGTACGAAACTCAACTGCTCTAAATGTACCAGATATCTACCCCGGAAGAGGATATTCATCTCGGATCCCAGCGCTGCGTCGGACTAGCAGCAGCCATCTTCACATTCGCGAACAAACACACGGTACGGAACATACAGCGTCGTCGCCGAAACGAAGCCGAATGCACCGTCCAGCGAAATCTTAGCCAACTGTAGAAATAGTACACTGTCTGCTGATGACAAACTAGTTATATGTATAGGGGAAAATGATCGTAACTCAAACCAAACCATATCTCAATTGCAATATATATTAGATACATTCAAAAATAACACTATAATTGTATTAAATGTCTTAAGTAACGCGTATTAAATGTAAATAATTGAATTACTCCATAAAAACATGTGTAAACCAGTATAAAAAATGCCACTTTTAAACAAAAAAAGTACGAAATTGTACGATATCTGTCATTCAGTGAACTATATTATAGATTGTTGTGATTACATGATAAATATTTGAACCCTAGTGAATTCCGAAACTGGTTAGCGACTAACAAATCAAGTCTTAATGTAAACACTAGTTTTAAGGAACCTAGGAAAGGGACAATTCCCTATTACTTTAGTCGTCTTCAAAAAAATAGCCACATGGAAACTATAACCCTCAACTGGAAGTAAAGAGTCCAAAAGGACCATACCCTATTACTTTCCTGTTATAAACAAGAATAAATCATTTTTCGAGCCCAAAGTAAATAAGGAGCAAAATTTTAGAATACTCCATCAAAAATTGCTAGTATCCTATCAAAGAAAGAACTATTAGAAATAACGATTCAAGAATTAAAAGAAGTAAATAATGATCCGGATGTTATATGTCTATCTGAAACATTATAAAAAAAGGTAACGAAAATTACGTCAAAATATATAACTATACAATGGCTTCTAATTTCTCAAGAGAAAAACAAAGAGGTGGTACTTGTATATTAATTAAAAAGGGTTGAATTATAAAGAGTTAACATTTGTAAAGGTCATGCAATACAAAACACTTTTGAAGCCTGCGGTGTAGAGATAGTTTGTAATAAATTAGTAATTATATCTGTTTATAGAACACCTCAATCAATCCAAATCAGTTTTAACAAAACTAAATGTCTTTACATGATCTGCTGAGAAAATATAGATCTAAATTAAATTTAGTAATAGCCGGTGATTTCAATATAAATACTCTAAGAAAAACAACATAACAATGAATTACATAGCCTGGCAAATAATTATAACTTGACAATACACATTAAGTACCAACACGTAAATTGACCTGTATTGACCATATCCTAAGCAACATCTCAAATGCCACCTCAACCGTGCTACCTCTACATCTTTCAGATCATGATACAGCACAAATGTTGAGCTTCCCTACTAAAAATAAACCGTTAAAATTAGCAGCATACTATATTTTCAAAAAAGACTACAGCATAGAAAATATCCGAAAATTTAAGGAATGCTTGCAAAGCTTGACTTGGGCTAATATTCATCTAAATACCGATTCAAATTCCGCATTTAATGAATTTCATGATTTGTTGTGTTTATTTTACAATCTTTGTTTTCCAAACGTAAGAGTTAAGGTTAATACTAATAACAAAATGCACAAAAATGGATAAGCAAAGGTCTTAGACAATGTTGTAAAACTAAAAGAAACTACGTTATCAGTATTAAAAATAAAAATTCAACTAATAAAGCCAAATATAAAAATTATTCTTATCTACTAAATAAATGTGTATATAGCTCAAAAAGAACATAAATATTAAATATATTAATGCACATGATAACAAATGTAAAGCAACATGGACTGTAATAAAAAATGAAATTAACGCTACTAATTCCAAAGAGAATATAAAAGCATAAAGCTAAAGGACACAGTTATTACAGACCCTTTGAAAATAGCCTCTATGTTCATAACCATTACACTAACTTAACTTCATTCCAAATCAACAAAGTGCTGACCGAAACTCAGAAGAAATAAATATTACAACTCAATGTTTCTGAACCATTGCTAGAAAATGAGGTGCTACAAGAAATAATGTCTTTACGCAATACCAGATCTGAGGGATATGACGAAATTAGCACTAAAATAATAAAAACCTGCTGTAACGAGCTAAGTAAGATCTTAACTCACTTAATTAATATATCATTTTTAAATGGAATTTTTCCTGAGAAATTGAAGTTGTCCATAATAAAGCCATTGTTCAAAAAGGGAGATAAGGATGATATAAATAATTATCGACCAATAACTTTAATACCGATTTTATCTAAAATTTATGAAAGGTGTATGTATAGAAGACTGATTGATTTTTGCAATAAATTCAGAATTATAAGTGACGAACAATTTGATTCCAAAAAAGTAAATCTACAACTTTAGCTACATTCTCTCTTATGAAAGCAATACTTTCCAATGTTAACAACAATCAAATGACCACTGGACTATTTTTTGATTTATCAAAGGCCTTCGACCTGGTATCACATGACATATTGCTAGAAAAGTTGGAAGCTATTGGAATAAGGGGACCCGCTCTACAGTGGATTATGTCCTATTTGAGTAATAGGAAACATGCGTTAGTATCAATAAAATTAACAAAAATAGAGTCATGACATCCTACTGTTCAGAATATAGACATAATAAATACGGCGTGCCACAAGGAAGTGTGCTTGGCCAGTATTATTCCTTATATACATAAATGACATTACAGAAATAACCAAACACAAATGCATCCTCTTTGCTGATGACATATCTATTGTAGTAGCAACTGATAAAAAACAAATACCATTACAGATCATGAGCGTGAAATTAATAATACTATCAATAAATTAATACATTGGCTTGACGTTAACCGTTTAAAAATAAACCTAAACAAATCCGTCTATATCCAATTCAATAATACAAATAATAAAAAATAACATTAAACTTAATATAAATAAACTCAATGAGGTAACGCATACAAGTTCTTAGGTATAATAATAGATAAAGATATTAATTGGAAATTACATGTAGATAATATTAGCACTAAAATAATAAATTCGTATACGCACTCAAGCAAGTTAAAAATGTTACCAATATGAAGACTGCCTTTATATCATATCACGCCTATGTTGAATCGATATTACGATACGGTGTTATAATGTGGGGCAATAGCACCGACATGACCAGAGCATTCATTGCTCAAAAAAAGTGCATACGATCAATTTGTGGACTAAAAACCCGACGAATCATGTCGACCACTGTTTAAAAGACTTGGCTTGTTACCGCTCCCATGTATCTACATTTACGAAATATGCGTATTCGTAGTTAAGCATATACAGCTGTTTAAAACTGCAAATGAAATATGTCCACGCAACAGACGAGATCCTTTTAGATTAGCACAGAGTGATCTACCAAGACTGACCAAATATAATAAAAATTGTCTTGCAACATGTGTGCGGATATATAACAAGATGCCAAGTAAATTCAAAGTATTAAATATAAGATTATTAAAGATTGCATTATATAAATGGTTAAGTGATTGTAATTTTTATAGTTTAAAAGAATTTATGGATTACAAATGTTAATGTATAAATAGTTTAGTTTCCTAAAAAATTTGCGTGCTATGTTCATCTTAGCTAAACATGCTTGTACCTACTATATACCTATTTAACACCTTTGTATACCATGTTTAATGCAAATAAACGATTTATTATTATTATTATTATTATTTAAACGCTCTTAGTGTAGCTGGATTTACAATTAATTTAAAAAAGTGTAAATTTTTTGTTAATGAAATAGAGTATCTGGGTCGTAATGTTTCTGAAGAAGGGATAAGACCAAGTCAAACCAAAATCACCGCCTTAACTAACTCCCCAACTCCTACGTCTATCAAGGAGGTACGGCAATTTATGGGATTAGCCAGTTATTTCCGTAGGTTTATACCAGAATTTGCTTCAAAAACCGCTAGTATCACAAAATTAACAAAGAAAGACCAAAAGTGGGAATGGGGTGAGGAACAAGATAAAGCTAAAGAATACGTGATAAAACATTTAGTATCAAAACCCCTTTTAACTATATTTGACCCCAAACTACCAACTGAATTACACACAGACGCCAGTTCCATAGGGTACGGAGCTATATTACTTCAAAAAATTAATAATCAAAACCGAGTGGTAGCATACTTTAGCAAACGTACTACCCCTACTGAATCCAAATACTGTTCATACGATTTAGAAACATTAGCTATTTATAATGCCCTTAAGCATTTTAGAGTGTATTTGTTGGGAATAAACTTTACTATCGTGACAGACTGCAACTCTATCAAATCCACTATGTCAAAAAAGGATTTATCCCCTCGTGTTGCTAGGTGGTGGACCTTCATGCAAGACTTCCGGTTTCAAATTTCATATAAAAAGGGCTCATTTGTTCAACATGTTGATTACTTAAGTCGCAACCCGGAAGTTGTAAAGCATTCAGTTAATATTATTGAAAATTTAAATGATCCGCCATCATGGTTAAAAATTGCCCAGCAAAATGATCATGAAACTCAAGACTTATTAAGTAAAGTTCGAACCGGGGATGTTGATGCTAATCAATACGTAATCATTAACGACCTATTACATTACACAAACGACTCTGACGATGTACCGAAATTATATGTTCCCAAGGGATATAGGCTGAGTATGCTACGACTCTATCATGACGAGAATTGTCACGTAGGCTATGATAAAACTCTCAATAAACTTAAAGAACATTTTTGGTTTCCCAGCATGGCAGCTTTTACAAAAAAATATATTTCACATTGTTTAATTTGCACTTCTCGGAAGGGTCATTCGGGACCGAAACAAGGTCTGCTTCATCCCTTAGTAAAAAGTATTCCCTTTCATACATTGCATCTCGATTGTACAGGACCTTTTCGTCAAACTGAGGATGGGTATAAGCATATTTTATTAATTGTAGATGGATTCACAAAGTTTTGTATCCTAAAACCCCTTAAAAATTTAGGAGGACAGGAATTAATATTTATTTTACGTGAGACTATAACATTATTCGGCACTCCTTCCCTGATCATTACAGACAGAGGAACGAACTTTTCTTCAAACAATGTACAATCATTATTGCGAGAATTGCAAATTCAACACCACATGATATCCACCGGTACACCTCGCAGTAACGGCCAAGTCGAACGTTATGTAGCAACGGTTATAAACATGCTCACTACGACAGTTAACAATACTGCAGAATGGCCAAACGCTCTTTGGAATGTTCAGCAATCGCTTAATACCACTATTCAAAAAAGTACAGGATTTTCCCCGTTAAGGCTATTGATAGGTAGAGAAGGAAATATACCTCCCATACAAGCTCGTTTAGATGATGTGATAGACGAGTCTAACCAACCCCATATTGACGTAACTAGTGATCGTGACTTAGCGAGACAAAGACTTACTGAAAGCGCTACTAAATTTAAAGACCGATTTGACGACACAAGACGAAATAATAAAACCTATTCTACTGGCGATATTGTTTACGTTAACCAAGACCATAGACGCCATGACAAACTTGCCCCCAAATTTAAAGGTCCATACGAAATAATAGAAATACTAGAAAATGACAGATTTAGGCTACGGGGTCAGAATAATTTTAGGGCGATTACAGTAGCTAAAGAGAAACTACGAGCCTGGCCGGGCGAATGGTTAGAGCAAAATATTCCTTTCGAAGATTCTTTGTAAATTGAACCGTGATAGATTATTATTTTAAATATGATTGTTAATTTTGCATGTTATAATAACAAAATAAAAATGTTTATAAATATTTTAGTTCTAGTGTTTTAGTTTGATGTTTATGATTAGATAAAATGAAGCATTTTGTAAAGATTAATTACTTTAGACGTACACATATTTAATCGATTTACCGCTGGTCGGCTTCTGATCAGATATTAACCTGAATATCATATTGCGGCGGGTGATAGGGCTAATATGTCATGGTCAGAGGTCACAAAAAAAAAATGCCGCTGGTCGATCTTTGCCCTGATACTTCACTGAAATTCACGCTGCAGCGGGTGATAGGTGCTTGTATGCCAAGGTCAAAGATCAAAAAAAAAAAGGGGTGCTATCTAAAAGAAGGATTTATTTATTTAGTACAAATGGGTACTTCGAGAGCGAAGTACTGGTCAGTCTGGCCGTGATAGATTATTCAAAAATATATAGTCAAAACATTGTTAAATATGTGTGTGTTTAAAAAAAAAACTGTCAAAATGGTGGATGTAATTTTATGACTTTTATATAAGTATTCGATTTTTAGGTTGACTTTTAAAAATGATAATTTCAGAATTATTTACATGTCTAAACATAAAACAACATATTACTTATGATTTATTAACGAAACTAGAAAAAAAACTAGTAGCTGTGTACAAACATTTATTCAGTTTTAATAACACGTGTTCACCCGACTTGTTTACTCACTACTATAAAAGGACGTGTAACGCTCAGAGCCGATCACTTCTTGGTTGGCCG
This sequence comes from Trichoplusia ni, assembly GCF_003590095.1. Taxonomy (NCBI): domain Eukaryota; kingdom Metazoa; phylum Arthropoda; class Insecta; order Lepidoptera; family Noctuidae; genus Trichoplusia; species Trichoplusia ni. Next base: position 2,179,677 of record NC_039505.1, read on the forward strand.
CCGAACAGTACGGAGCTCCGTGTTTGCCATAAAGAAAGTTAAGTACATTTGAGATTGTTATTTTGTTGTATTTATTTCCTGTATTAAATGATAATAATTATTTTTATATTTTTATTGATTAAAATTTTATTCAGTTAAAAGTATATTTTGTTAAATATTAAATAAATAAAGTGTTAATATGAATTATTCGATGTATTTTAATGAAATTATTTCCCTTTTTTTTATTACTTTATTTATTTATTTATTATGACTTTTTTTTTTATTATTCAATTTTAAAACCACACCTACAATTAAAGTTCAATGAACTACATTACTTAATATTGGAGTCTATTATTTTTATAAACTAAAGTAAGTATTATATGTGATTTTATAGTGGTGTGACCACCTACAAAGTAATTATTGCGTAATATATCTGTTTTAAAGCTTTTGTTGTCATTTTGCGTTTCTTTTAAATAATAATTAAAAAAAAAAAATCTATTACGGGCAACAGCTAGTTTAAAATATATTGACTCTCCAACTGAATTGAGTGCATGTAGTGATTATTCATGTAACAATTTGGACCATAGAATTATTATCGATGAAATGTATAATCATCGGCCTTGCCTTTTCCCAACTATATTGGGGTCGGCTTCCAGTCTAACCGGTTTCAGCTAAGTACCATTGTTTTACAAGGTGCGACTGCCTATCTGACCTCCTCTACCCAGTTACCTGGGCAACACGATACCCTTTGGTTAGACTGGTTGTCAGACTATCCAAGCTTCTGACTACCTGTAACGACTGTCAAAGATGTCAGCCGGGACCCACAATTAACGTGCTTTCCGAAACACGGAGGAACTCGTTATGACAAACATGGTCACCTATCTGACGGACCAACCGCGTCAAGCGTAGCTTAACCTGTGATCGATTCACTGATGCGGTTATAGCTTAGCCACGAGCTCCTCCCCATAATGACATTGTTAATATTTTAGGCCAAGCGGCCACTCATAGTTATGAACGGAATCTTGTGAGAAATAGGAAGCCGATAGTAGGGTGGAATAAATATGTCAGTGATGCTCACCGGCAGGCTAGACCGAAATTTGAGTAATGGGTGTTGTGTCGAGCGAGGGCCTGGTTTGGACTGAAATGAAAACAAGTCGTGATTACGATGGTGCCAGGATAACAGTGACCGAATTAAAATGGACATGTTGGCATCGTTTCATTCTAAATGCGTTTTTTGGAAGTCCACCGATAAACACAATGGTAGGCCGGGCCTGCCGGTGAATGTAAGCGGTGTTGCTGATGCCACGGAAATTGCTGAATTATTTAGGTAGCATTTCGCTGTTTCGTCGCCATTGGGAGCGTCAAAGCTTACAGACAGTGCAGGTTGTAGTGGTCAGGAGTGCAGAGTTCGGTTTATGGCAAAGGAGGTAAGACATGTCATTATGTTTATGACGAGGGGCAGGTCTCCTGGCCACGATGACCTGAGTATTGAACACCTTAAGCATGCCGGTCGTCATCTGCCCAAAGCCTCAGCAATGTTATTCTCTTTGTGTATGACATGCGTATCTACCTGAGCGGATGATGAAAGCGGTGGTGGTAACAATTATCTATACTAATATATAAAGCTGAAGAGTTTGTTTGTTTGTTTGTTTGAACGCGCTAATCTCAGGAACTACTGGTCCAAATTGAAAAATTATTTTTGTGTTGAATAGACCATTCATCGAGGAAGGCATAGGCTATAAACCATCACGCTGCCACTAATAGGAGCGAAGATACAATGGAAAATGTGAAAAAAGCAGGGCAGGTATAAATCATAACTTATATCTTCTACCCACGGGGACGAAGTCGCGGGAACAGCTAGTAAAGAATAAAACCGGTGATTTTAGGGATAGGAATAATTATAGGCCTATATCTTTGGTGACGATTATTTCAAAGGTGCTTGATAGTTTAAGCAAACTATCAAACACACAGCTGAGTAATACTTAAAAATTCACGATAACCAGTTCGGTTTTAAAGCTGGACTATCTACAGAAACAGCAATATTGTGTATAAAGCAAACTGTCAAGTACCACACTGATAGAAATACACCTGTCTTTGCTTGTTTCCTCGACTTATCGAAGGCATTATTGACCTGGTTTGTTACGATCTGCTGTGGGAAAAACTGAAGCAGGCGTCAGTGCCAGACGGACTAATCCATATATTTCAATACTGGTACTCGTACAACAAACAGGTCAATGTTGTTCGGTGGTCGGGGGCCTACTCGTCCCCTTGCTGGTTGGAGTGCGGCGTGAGGCAAGGTGAGCTGACCTCACCAATGCTCTTCAACCTGTACGTTATTGGGCTGATAGAGAGACTCAGCAGCACGCATGCTGGTTGCCATGTTGGAGATGTGTGCTTGAATAATATCAATTACGCCGACAACGTGGTACTACTGAGCGACTCTGCTTGTGGCTGATTGGCATTTGTGAAAATATGCTAAGGAGCATGGTTTAATGTATAACGTAAGCAAAAGTGAGTGCATGGTCTTTCAGGCCAAAAGGCGTCCAGATTACTTACCAGCAATTGAGCTCAATGGAGTGGGAATCCCTTTCTTACATACATTTTCAACAGAGTTGATACTTTTAAATATTTTGGACATATATTAACCTTTGACCTGAAAGACGGTGCAGATATTGAAGGGGAGCGTAGGCCGCTGTCTGTTCGTACGAATATTGTGGACGACAGGGAGAGGGTGGTAAAATGAACAGCAGGATATCGGTTCGTGACCGCCGCGAATACAAGTGTGTGCCCAGCGTACACGCTGAACTAGACTGCGATTCTATCTTGTAGCTAATGATTATATGACGCGCGCCCCCCGCGAGCACTTTATTCCCCTGTGTCGTCTGGACAAACACTTGCACGAGACGAATCGTTTATTACGTACACACAGTAATATTTAATAAAGAAATTTAAACTTATAAACTAATAATAAAGAAATACACAGTATATACTAATAACATTCAAATACCTAGCCTACCTAAAGTTCGCGTCGCCAACCTTCCCTACCCTAGTGCTAACAAAGTACTCCTAATCGATAGGAATACGAGCGACGCGAGTCGCAGAACGAGTGATTAACCCTGTCCGGGTGTGAACATCGACCACCCTCACACGCTCGTCTGGTCCCGGATACACTGCTTCGATCCGGCCCTTCATCCACATACCTCTTGGAGCATTGGGGTCTACAACCACAACTAAATCATGAACCTGAAGCGGCCTTTGCTCTTCGGTCCACTTTCCTCTGGGAATCAGTTGGGGTAACATCTCCTTCACCCACCTCGACCAATACATATCTGCCAACCGTTGGGATATGCGCCATTGCTTTCTTAGAAATAGATCGCTGTCATTGTGTTCCCCTAACACTGGCAGATTGGATGAAGATCCCAGAAGAAAGTGGTTCGGAGTCAGCGCCTCTTCAGTTCCTGGCTCCACGCTAACATGAGTTAATGGACGACCGTTCACCAGTTGTTCGACTTCAGCCAGCAGGGTAAATAATACTTCTTCACAAGGCGCACGCTCTTTTAAAACCACTTTTAATGAACCCTTCACCGTTCGTATGAGGCGTTCCCACGCCCCACCCCAGTGTGGACTGGAAGGCGGAATAAACGTCCACGTAGTGCCATAATTGACTGCTTGTGATTTCAAGAAGTCTTGGTTCAGTCCTTGTACTGATTGTCGCAGTTCGTTATCAGCGCCCCGTAGATTCGTTCCATTATCCGAATATAGGTGCAAGGGCCACCCACGCCTTGAAGCCATTCTTCGGAGAGCCATTATCAGAGAGTCTGAGGTCAAACTACAAACGAGTTCAATGTGTATGGCTTTCACAGTAAGGCATGTGAAGAGAACTGCATATCTTTTCTCTCTTCGTCTCCCAACACTGACGTCCATTGGGCCGAACAAATCGAGTCCGCAGAATGTGAATGCCCGTTGATGATGAGCTAGCCTTGCATCTGGCAGGTCTCCCATTCTGGGTGGTCTAGGTTGTGCCTTTCGTACTCGACAGAACATGCATTCCGAAGCAACTCGTTTCACAGTTGGGCGAATGTGCAAAATCCAATACTTTTGCTTTAATTCATTCACGACTGTTTCGTGATTACCATGAGCAGCTCGTTTGTGAAAGTGAAAAACTAATAAGCGAGAGATGTGATGACGTCCATCGAGAATTACAGGGTCCTTCACGTCCATGGGAACATCACGAACAGCATCAATGCGACCGCCGACACGCAGGACGCCGTACTCATCGAGAAATGGTGATAAGGAAAGTATTCTACTTTTTTATCTAATGTGTTTTTCTTTTTCAGGCTTTCTACGTCGTTACTGAAGCTCTGCGCCTGTGCGTATCTGATTAATAGTCTCTCAGCTCTCATCATCATATCGCCATCAACGGTTCCTAAGTTTTTTATCAATGAATGATAATATAATACATGTAGATTTAACTAGACGCAACCAGGAGGAAAATTTAAGCGGATCAGGAATAACAGGTAAGTTTTCTTTAGTTGCATGAAGTAACAAAGTGCATTCTAATTCCGTTTTATTCACTTCAGGTGCTTCAAAATTCTTCGGCCATGAAGACTCGTCGCTGAGCAGGAAGGCAGGCCCATAAAACCAGTCGTTTTCAAAGACAGTAAAGTCACACGTTTCCCGTGTAGCGACGTCTGCGACATTCAGCTTTGTTTTTACGTAACGCCATTCACTAATCGTTGTTAATTCATCGATCTCTCCTAATCGGTGAGCAATAAAAGATTTATAAGTGCGTGCATCATTCCTAATCCAGTGCAATACAGTGCTGCAGTCGCACCAAAAATATCTTTTTTCAGGTTTCATATTTTGTTCCTCTTTAATCGTGTCAGCCAGCCGAGCAGCGAGAAGTGCAGCTTGTAATTCCAAACGTGGCACTGACATGTGTTTCAAAGGCGCAACTCTGCTCTTGCTTGATATAAATGCCGTGCGTACACCATTATCTTCCCAGCGCCAGTACGCTACTGCACACATCGCTTGAGTTGAAGCATCGCAGTATATATGTAGCTGTAATTTTGTATAACCGTTTCTAGTCGAGCGCTTATGAATTAATGACTCAGATATCACAGGACTCGGCGACGCGGACGCGGAATATCCTTGTAGTATTCAGGGTTCACGGAATGAAGCCTCTTGATTTCTTTGATTATCTTTGGTAATATCACATCTGGCTGACCATATTGCAACTCCAGCATTGACATCACCGCATCTGGACAAGCTGAGCTGATAAGAAAAGCTGTAACAGTGTCTCGGGCTGCTCCTCTAAGACATTTCCACAGTCTCCACATATTTTCTTTGGGCGAAAAACGACAAACTTTAGTGGATTCCTCGTAGGCGTGTTTGAAGTTCAGCCACTCCATAGCGTCTCCGTAGAAGGTAGGCAGATCTCTAGGTGTACACAATCGGCTTAACATCTGAAGGAATAAATAAAAGAAACAGAACGAAATGCTTGAGAAAATATGGCGGTTTTATTAAGACTTGAAAAAAAAAGAATGTTACCAACTTACAGAAAAAACTAATCTACTATAAAAAAATGTTGCCAATATAAAAAGGTATTACATTGATTTATACTAACACCCCCCTTCAAGGTAATACCTCTTCATAGATACCACACTTATTAACTAACTTACATAACATATTTTTATTTAGGGCTTTTGTAAACATATCAGCAATTTGATCTTCGGTTTTTATATATTTGAGAACTAGCTTACCCTTTTTAATTAACTCTTTTATATAATGAAATCTAATATCAATATGTTTTAATCTCTTGACACTATCTGTATTTGCAACCATTATGGCACCCTGATTATCGCTGAACATCACTACTTGACTTATCTTTTCAATATTAAAATCATTTATAAGATTAATAAGCCAGCAAGCATCAGACGCAGCCATACTGATAGCTACATATTCAGATTCTGTAGAGGATAGACTAACACTAGTTTGCTTCTTGGAACACCATGAAATTAAACAGTTTGCAAATGTGAAGCAATAACCCGTTGTGGATTTTCTATCTCTTAAATCTCCCCCCCAGTCAGCATCACAGTATCCCCTTAACATGTCATTATTACATTTATATATTAGACTGTAATCAATAGTATGTTTAATGTACCTTAATACCCTTTTTAAAGCTGTTAACAGGAAATGATTTGCTTTATTTTGATATCTACTTAATATGGACACCGCTACACATATGTCTGGCCTTGTTCCCAATGCTGCATAAGACAGACAGCCTATGATTTTTCTACATTTCTTTTCAACATTTTTATCAATCACAGAATTACACTTATCTTCTAATATTTTTACATTAAAATTAGGATCCATAGGGGTACTCATTCCCTTACAGTTTTGCATTTCAAACTTCTGTAAGATATTTTCAAGATACTCCTTTTGATTAAGCCTAGTGACTCCATTTTTCAAATCCTGTTTTATCCTTATGCCTAAAAAAATTGACACATTTCCTAAATCTTTCATCTTAAATTCTCTGTTCAACAATGCTTTAAGGTCACAAATTTCACTATTATTATCACCAAAATTAACAAATCATCAACATATAATAGAACATATGTTTTGGCCTCACCAGTGTGTTTTGTATACAAACAAGTATCACTTTTGGATCTTACAAAACCTTTTGTCATTATAACAGAGTTAAACTTATCATTCCAATATTTTGGAGACTTTTTCAAACCATACAACGATTTTTTTAGTTTAACAATATTTTTATTTCCAGTATAGGCACCATCTGGTAACTCTAAGTAAACTGTTTCATTAATATTTCCATACAGAAAAGCCCCTGTAACATCCATCTGATATATATGTAAATTTAACTTGGTTGCAATTGACACAAATAACCTAAAAGTAGATAGTTTTGCCACTGGAGCATAAATTTCATACATGTCTAATTTATCACTTTGTTCAAAACCCCTAGCCACTAGTCTAGCTTTATATTGTACATTACCATTACAGGTTTTTATTTTGAACACCCACTTACTACTGACTGTCTTTACACTCACCGGTTTTTCACAGAAGTCCCAGGAATTATTTTCATTTAAAGTTTCCAGTTCTCTTTCTATAGCTTCTTGCCATTTACCAGCATCCTGCCTTTGCATAGCTTCACGATATGATTTAGGTTCATTTCCCTGAGTGGACACAAGATTACAGTTATAGAATGAAGTCTGTTTCCTAATACGCGTACTTCTCTGGCGTGGTGGCAAGGTAGCTTCTTCTTCATTACTGGAGTCCTCATCACTTGAACATGGCACATACATACTATTTTCATCCTCTGAGGATATTTCTAACATTTCATCAGATTGTCTGGATTGCTGTTTATCTTCAAGGCTTTCACTGACCTTCATGACTCCATGTGACTGTGTAACTTCTTCTTTATCCTTCTCTTTATTAGATATTTGATCTTGATCATCCCTTTCTAGTATATTTGTAGCATTTTCCAGCATGAGCAATTGTTCTGTATTCTCCTTGCCCACTTGTAGAAACACAACATCTCTTTTAATATCCACTCGGTTTTTGTTCGAGAAGAATATCCTGTAGCCCTTTACATCTTCTCCATAGCCTACCATGACTCCTTTCTCCCCTTTAGAGTCCCACTTTCGTCTCTTCTCCTTAGGGATGTGAACAAACACTGCGGTACCAAAGGTTCTCAGTTCATTAATATCAAAATGTTTGTTAGTCCATGTCTCAAACGGAGTCTTTCCTGGCTCGTTACTTTTGTTGGTTCTGTTTAATACATATGCTGCCGTTTGAACCGCTTCCGCCCATAACCTTTTTGGCAGCCCTTTCGCATACAACATTGTTCTTGCTGCTTCAACTAGAGTCCTGTTTTCTCGCTCCGCTTTGCCGTTTTGCTCTGGGGTATATGGCACTGTAGTTTGATGTGTAATACCCCGTCTATCAAACAGTTCACGCACTTCTTTGTTAGTAAACTCCAACCCATTGTCACTACGAAAATAGCGTATCTTATTGTTAGTGGTATTTTCAGCCTTATTTATAAAGTTTTCAATGCATCTTTTCACTTCATTTTTCCCTTTAACAAAGTACACTGACCTGAAGTTGGAGTAATCGTCCTTCAGTACAATGAAGTATTTAGAACCTCCTACAGACGGTACCTCCATAGGCCCACACATATCAGCATGTATGAGCTCGCACACCCTAGTTGTTTTGGATTCACTCGTGCTGAAAGGCAGACGATGTATTTTGCCTTGTAGACAACTTTCACACTCTAGTGTTGAATCATTTTCAAACAAAATGTTATTTTTTTTGAGCACAGTTTTTACGTGTAGTAAATTTTGATGGGCTAGTCTTTCATGCCACTCTTTCAGAGTTGGTTGTACTTGAGTCACATTTGCTTCTTTAGGTGAGTAACGAACATCCAAGAAGTACATATCTCCATTACGATTGGCCTCTGCACAGAGTTTATTTTGTTTGTATAATTTGCATTTGTTATCGTTTGTAATCATAATATAACCTCTATCTGTCACACAATTTACAGATAACAAATTTGTTTTAAGCTCCGGCACATATAGAACATTGTCTATAGTCGTGTCAATCCACTGTCGTCCGTCATAGACTTGCAGCGCCACCTTTTCGCAACCATGTGCTCTAATCGCACTGCCATTACCGATAACTACAAATTTGTTCGATAACGGCGTATACCTTGTAAACAAATGACGTTCACGACACATATGTTGGCTGGCACCACTGTCCACTAGCCACTGCGACTTTTGAAAGAGTTCACTTGAATTCACAATAACAAATGCATTACCCGGGTTACTGTCTTTTTCCTTGCCTTTTTTAAACCAACACTCTCTTTTTAGGTGTCCCAATTTTTTACAGTATAAGCACTTTTTAACCTGTTTATTATCATTGTTCGAACTGTTATTATTTCGATGATTATTATTATAACACTCGCTCTGAAAATGTCCCAGTTTATTGCACTTAAAACACTTAACTTTATTCTTTTCAATCTTCTTCGCAATAAAAGCCGCTGACTGCTGAGGTTCATCTTCTTTGTCTTGCAATCGCTCCTCTTCTATAAGTAATCTAGCAACGAGATTATCGTAAGTTTGTTTTTCATCCGGCGCAGATTCCCACGCGGAGACAAAATGTTTGTACTTAGCTGGAAGCGACATCAACACTTTAGTTATCACGAATTTTTCTGAGATGTTTTCTCCCATCTGCTTTAATTGATTCTTCAGCTCTTCGATTTTAGACAGAAATGTAGACATATCCGTTCCCTCTTCATATTTATACTGAAAAAATCGTTGTTGCACGATATGTATACTAGTTTCTGATGTTTGCTCGTAAACACTAGAAAGCTTCTTCCACATTTCCGCAGATGTCGAACATGTTAAAATGTGCATCATTGCATTTTCAGACATTCTTGTCACAAGCCATGTTTGTGCTTTTGCATCTTGCTTCTCCCACATTGCTTTTCCAGCTGCATCTTCCGGTTTCACACGTGCTCCTTGAACTACATCCAGAAGTTCTTGACTTCTCAACAAAATTGTGGATTGGAATTTCCACACATTCCAATTAGACACTCCCTCTAGCTTGATGTGGGAACCAAGCGTTTTATTTTCTTCCATTTCGTTTCTTTTACTTTACTTTTTATTTTTTTCTTCCCGCCGAAACAACCGCAAACTCCACCTGCCGTGACGACGCGACGCCGACAACGTTTTCTTAACTTTCCTCGCAGAATTACTTTTACGAGTTATATATATGTTTTTACGATCTATCTTTTTACTTTATTTAAACTCAGGATTATGTGTCTGGGCCCATAACCTGAAGGAATAAATAAAAGAAACAGAACGAAATGCTTGAGAAAATATGGCGGTTTTATTAAGACTTGAAAAAAAAAGAATGTTACCAACTTACAGAAAAAACTAATCTACTATAAAAAAATGTTGCCAATATAAAAAGGTATTACATTGATTTATACTAACAACATCTGTGCGTTGTTTGTTGACGAAGATGAAGCCACAGCAATATCCTTTATCGCCTGTGCCAACTGCTGAATATCTGTAGGCGGCGATTTATCGACCATAACTGAGGGTAGAATTACGTTGTCGAAACGTACTTTTTCCGTATTTTGCGGACATGGTGATGATGCCCTAGCACGTAAACGGTCATGCTGGCTGTGTTCCAGCCACTGTTCCACCTTTTGTGACGCACTCACTGCGGAATCGGTACAGCTTGCACGAGATTTTTGCGAACATTCTTCCTCTAATGCGGCGAGATCGGCTGCCAGTTTCTTTTGAATAATGTCTTTCTGTATGTTCGCAATAGCTTCTGCTGCTTCCAATTCCAGCTGTTTCTTGCGAACCTCAAAAGACTTCGTTGTTGAAGGTACCGACGCCTTTTTTGATGACACAGTAGATTTTTCGGCGGCGGTTTCTAGTTTCACACTGCCACCTGCGACATGCCATTGCCATTGGAGCAACATACCTGGGATGTATTTGTTACGGGTCGCCGGTGTGGGCCGATAGGGCCACAATAGGTGCTGCAAGACGTAAACTGCTTCAAAGCCAACGGTTGGCGTTGATATTCTTGTGTAAGGCCTATCGCACTGTAAGTACTGAAGCCCTGCCCGTCCTATCAGGCGTTTTACCGGTTGATCTCGAAATACAACGACGCGTGGCTATGTATTATTCCACTAGAGAGTTTTTGAAAAACGACTTTTTGTTGTATCGTGAGCCTAGAAAGATCGACAGATTTATTTAAACCGCTAACGGACGTCTCCGAGGAACTGATGGTGGAATGGCAGGCTAGATGGGAATCGTCTATTAAGGGCCGTCGACTCTACCAGTTTTTTCCGTCCGTTCATGAGCGGCTGGAGAGGACTTGGATAGAGATTGATTATTGTGTAGCCCAGTTCCTTTCAGGTCATGGTAACTTTAAAAGCAAATTATTTTCATTTAAACTTGTCGTTTCACTATTATGTCAGTGTTCAACAGTAAACAGTGAAAATGAGCAAACTGCACATCATATTCTGTGAGAGGGTGGTCTATGGCAGGACGAACGTAACATCTTATTAGATAGTTTGCAGCCGACATCCGGTGTTGTTTACTATGAGGACCTTGTTTCAACCAGAGCAAATTTCCGTGCTTTTAGACGTTTTTGCCATATCTATTATTGGAATCAAAATAACAGCTCCTAAATTATAAGACCCATTAAATTGTAATTTATATCCGTGGTGATAACAGAGCCTACCTTAGTTGTCAATCTCTTTTCTTTGCTACAACTAGCTATTTCTTCATTTGTCTCCCGCTTGCTATGGCGGGAAGTGGAACATTTTTTCTTACTCCTCCTTTTTACTATTTCTGATTAATTTCGTTGCGGGTTCCAAGGCAGTTAATTTTTCCCCCTGGGACACACCGAACTTAGTGTTTCGTGTTTGTTTTCGATGGTTTCATTGTAGATCCTAGCTTACAGGAGTTGCAATGACGGGCATATTTGGCGGGCTAGTATACGTTTTTCAGGGTTAGATTTATCCATTTGGAATGAAATTCTAGTGTCGGTGTACTTTTTAATTATTAATCTTCCAAGTTCCAAATTGTGATCCGTGAAATCATTTTCGTATGAATGATAAGTAATGAACGAGAATAAATCTTTGCCAATGATTTGTATTAATACTGTCAGCGTAATTGTGGTACACGGGTAAGTTATCTCCTTTTCGGAAACTCGGCATGAGCTTATCACCTCTTTTGAAGCATGTTGTAAGTTGCCTCTGCTTTTTTATGCTATATTAAACTATTTTTATTCACTCGTCCGAGTAAACCTTTGAACGAGATATCGACAAAACTAGCTACTACTTTAATTTTTTTACGCCAAAAGGAGACAAAAATATTTGCATCTAAGTTTTTTCTATTAAATTGTCAACAACATTTTGGAAAATGTGTTCATCAGCGTCATCATTGTTGCATTCCCATTCCGGTGAAGTATTAATTCTTTGAATAGCGGATGTGCAGTTCAGTATATTTATTTTTCCTAAAGGGATCCAATTAGTTCTACTACCAGTATGCATTAACTGTGTATTGACCAGATGTTTGTATAGCTTCAAACTGATAAGCTGTGGGATCGTCACTGCGACCATCATGACTTCTCACATTTGAAAAAAAAGTTCTATATAATCTTGGCTAATTCTATGGAGAGGCATGTACTGACGGCTGTTTTCAGGTCCTGAAAAGCATTTGGCACTCCCCATAGGGATTGAACACCCAAGAAAACCTGTATACCATAGAGAATTTCGTAAGTTAATTTTGTTTGACTATCCATTACGCTCTTTAACATACGCTGACAGATTTAAAAGAACTTTTTGAGCATCGTCCAGTCGTTTAAACGCCCGTTCAAAATTTCCTTAGTTCAAAGCTCTTTTGAAGCGATGTTGACGAGACCGTGAATCTAATATATCTAAACATCATTTATAAGCGAAATAAAATTTTTAGTTGCAGACGAACCGTGAAATTGTGGCAAATCTAATTGGTTTCACAAAATATAAGTTCGTCAGCAACATCTGCACTTAAGTGCTGCAAGGCTGACATTCGTGATTTTTGTTTTAAAATAACTGTAATTTGTCCTTAATTTTTTTGCCATAAAAACAACTCTTTGTCTTGCATTTTTGTGAGGTTTCTATACACGGTGATTTTTTTGTCGTTTTACAAAAGCAGCCCAGTTCATGTATCCGACATAAAATACCCCTAGGCGCGATGATTATTTTTTTATCATCTACTAAGATAAGGTACGAGGAAAAAATAATAATACGTGAGAAATCTGGAACATCCAACGTCAAACATGTTTACGTTAAAAACAAGAGTATACCTACGCACCGCACGAGTCGAGAAGATCATACCATCTCCATTTTTTAACGGGACAAAATATTGCAAAACAATCTAGCATAGTCAACGTGGACTGTCGCCCAATCAGATTGCCTAACGCTATCCTCATTCCTTCGCGTTGCACGCGACGCCCCGCCCCTTTACTTGAACTAGGTGAAGGTAAATATTAGTGCATCTTACTTAGTTGCGTCCGAACACCGAAAGCGGAAGTGTGCGCGCGCTTTCGGTTGCCAAGCGTTGTACGCGATCGATATTTAGTAGGGCTAATGAACTGTGATAAAGACGTCGCTCGCGCCGCCCGCGCCCCTCTCCACTTTTACGGCTCGGACCGCGCTCGCAACAGAGTGTTTCAAAAACTATGCCTTGCGTTATGATATTGTATAAAAATTGCATTTTAAATTTATCAAAGTTTCATAAATACTTATTTTTTTTTATTATGAACGTTTTCTAGTCATCTAAATATGTAAAACTCAAAGGTGACTGACTGACATAGTGATGCAACAACGCACGGCCGAAACCACTGGACGGATCGGACTCAAATTTGGCATGCAGGTAGATGTTATGTTATAGGCATCCCTTAAGAAATGATTTTGATAAATTCCACCCCTAAAATAGGGTCTGAAAGTTTGTGTTAATCTTCATAGATTTTTGACTGATTGAACTAAAATTAATGATTACAGATTGGAGGTATATGTACATCCGATTAATTCGCTAGAAAGGATTTTGATAAATTTCATCCCCAAGGGGTTAAAACAGGGGATGACAGTTTGTATGAAACTTTGTCAAATTTAAACCTATCGGGCTGAGACTTGGCATGCATACAACATTTAATGGTATATACAACTTTTGTGGGTTGTGCGGCTCCCAGATAAATGGTTGAGCTGCATGGGCCGCTCGGGGCATGCGTGCCGCTTGATACCGCAGGCCTGCTCAGATCGGTCTGGCACTTTCTTCCAAAGGCTAGTCCAGAAAAGACACTGCATTTATTTACGCATTGTGAAAAATTACATTGTCTGGACTTTAAAAGAGGCTGAGTTTGTGTCGACTTTTCTTCTCAAGGTAGCCAGCTAGGAAATGTCGACTCCAGCTAGCTTTAAAAAAAATACATGTAAAAGTGATAAAGTCTATCCTATTTGCAGAATAAATTATTTCATTTCATATAGCTACTATGACGTAGGCATCCGACAAGACATAGGTAAATTCCGACCCTAAGAGGATAAATAGGGGATGAAAGTTTGTGTAAATCTTAAAGATTAGAGGTATATAATTCATTCGATTAAATCGCCGCCCCCATCGAATAATATCGTAATCGAAAAATCAAAATTTTACAGAAAACATAAAATACTGTTTTTAGCTCATAACTTTTTACCAGGTGTACATAGAAACAAGATTTATATACCAAAAGACGCCTGTTTTTGTCTTCTACAATTTAATAATAATAATAATAAAAAAAATATTTTTATCCTAGATTGAAGTTAAAGACGAAAATGCACCTATATTACCAAATCTTCATTCGTAAAGCTACAGTACGATTTTATTCGAGTAAATTATCGACACAGCAAACGTAAAATACTGGGTCGTCAAAATTGCAAAATAAAAAGTAATAATTAACCAAATTCTTAAAATAAAATATTTTCAAACTAAATAAAGGTACGTAAATCAAAGATATGCAACGATGTATACAAAAACAATACAAAATAAACATAATTAGCCAATCCACATTCTCTGATTTTTTTATATTTATATTTCAGTGCCATTTAGTCATCATCCAGGTTTGACTTATTTAAGAAAATCTGAGTTTTGCTGTTCCGAATTTCTGCAACATACAAGAGAGTTGTGAAAACCATGGTTATGTTTAGGTAGAGCTTCACTAGCACAGAATTCAAGTAAATCAACATACAGAGGTTTAGGAATGGGGGTTGGTTGATCAAGCTATCGACGATTGCAATTTCTACAGGAGTTGTGATTTAGCTGGATCCGGATCAGTGACCAAGTCAATACATAATAATTTATTGCGTTTTATAATGTACATGTCAAAATATTCTTCTCCAAAATTATATTTTAACTGTAATATACATGGTCTTTCATGAAAAACTTTTCTGCAATGTTATTGCAATATATTTTTTTCTAATCATACATATTTAACTTATTTTAATGAAATTTGGTATGGAGTTAGCTGACACCCTAGATTAACACAGGGTACGTTAAAACTACGAAAAAAACTTATTCCCATGAGAAAATAGATGTAAATGAATTAGTGGATAATATAGAACGTTATACATATTTTTTTCAAAAACATGTTAGATATAATATTTTACCGTAGACGCATCTACAGTACCATGAAAGTATATGAAGGTGGTACCAGGAGAGCAGGTAGCAGTAGTAAATGAGGTGGTACGATTAAATTAGGCTGTGGTTTAAATCAAAATGAAAAACAAAGAAAGAACGAATTAATAGTGGTCATGGGGATGGTCGACAGGAGCAGCAAGGGAGATGTATATGAAGGTGGTTTCAATCTTGGGGAAGAGGTGAGATTGGCATAAAACATGGTTTAACTAAACGCAAGTTTTCAGTTAAAAACAGTCGATAGTAGGCAGCAGATAGTAGTAATTCACGAGGGTGGTTCCAGGAAAGCATAGCAGTAGTACACAACAGCGGTACCAGAAAAACAGGTAGTGTACATGAGGGTGGTACCAAGAGAGTAGGTAGCAGTATTTCATGAGGTTTGTAGCTGGGTAGAAGGTACTGTACATGCATGAGGTCGGTATCAGTAGAGTGCGCAGCCGTCATGAATGGGTTACCAGGAGAGCAGGTAGCAGTAGTACATGAGGGTGGTGACATTAATTCGGGAGTCAAAATAAAAAAGGAGTCATCAAATGGTAGCAGCCATTAGATTGGTACTACAGTGGCAGTAGATGAATATGAAGATAGTTGCTATCTTTCTGAAGGGGCACAATTAGCCTAAGAAACTACTATTCAATCAGTAATATTATCATCAACTCTAAGGCACTAAGTTCGAAGTGATATAATGTACCTATTCTAATATTGTAAACTCGATGAGTTAGTTTCTTTGAACGCACTAATCTCAGAAACGAATAGTCCGATTTAAAAATTTCGTTTGAGTTTCGTAAAAGTTTATTAATCGGTGAAGGCTAAACCTATCATTACACCATAATTTATAAGAGCCGAGCTGTAATGTAAATCTTACAAATACGGACGGAAGTTACGTGGACTCTAAAAGTAATCCGATTTTAAACGATTCTTACTTATAACGTCTTACTTACCACGCGGACGAAGTCGCGGGCAACAGCTAGTCTTCTATCTAAATATATAAAACTCAAAGGTGACTGACTGACATCGTGATGCAACAACGCACAGCCGAAACCACTGGACGGATCGGACTCAAACTTGACATGCAGGTAAATGTTATGTTGTAGGCATCCGCTAAGAAAGGATTTTGGTAAAATCCACCCCTAAGGGGGTAAAAAAGGGGATGAAAGTTTGTATGAAACTTTGTCAATTTTAAACCGATCAGGCTGAGACTTTGCATGCATATAGCTGCTATAACGTAAGCATCCCCTAAAAAATAATTTTGATAAATTCCATCCATAAGTGGATAAACTGGGGATGAAAGTTTGTATCAAACTTTGTCACATCCTTTACAAAATGATTTTGATAAATTCCAACCCTAAAATATGGTCTAAGTTTGTGTAAATCTTCATAGATTTTTGACTGATTGAACTAAAATTAATAATTAAATATTGGCGGTATTTAATTCATCCGATTAAATAGCCGCCCTTACCGAATAATAAAGTTATCGAAAAATCAAAATTTTATAGGAAAAATAAAATACGGTTTGTACCTCATTTTACCAGGTATACATAGGAACAAGATTTAAATATACCAAAAGACGGCTGTTTTAAAAAAAATATGTTTATCCTAAATTGAAGTTAAAGACGAAAATGTATATTACCGAAACTTTAATAGAATCTTCATTCGTAAAGCTACAGTACGATTTATTCGAAAATTATCGACAGTGACCTACACAGTAATAGTTAAATGCGATCTTATTCACTGTTTAACAGTAATGTTAACCAAGTCAGTCGCAAGTTGTAGCGATTAGCATAAGTAACTACGAGTAATTCTGGTATTTTTTCTGCTTTTTATCATCGACTTTCAGGCGGTAGTAGTAGTAGTAGTTGTAGTAGTAGTAGGCGAAGTTTGTGCAAAGTTGAGCTGGTATGAGTTTTCATTAGAGTAAACTAACGCTAGGTAGCACTGAGAGCGGTCGCGAAATTTGGTCTTTGTGTTAAATAATTGGAAACAATAGTTAAAAGTATTTATTCACAAAGTTTTAGATGAAATTATACATCTCACACTCACTATCTTTTTTTTTTTTTTACGGCGGGGGAATCCTCATGGACACCCGCCCTCCCGGGGGGGAGGACGGGTAGTGTCAGACTCTTACTGACTAAACCTAACCGCCGGGTGACGTCAGCCGCGTTTGATGCCGGCACGTGGTGTTACATAATATCACAACACTGTGCCGGCCGCGGGGATCCGCCGGCCGTTGAGTAGGGCCGGCGGCTCGCTTTCGCGTTGTTTGTGGAGGCCCACGTGTAAAGAGCGTCGGCCTCCTCGCCTCGTAATGGGGTCGCACCCGTCACACCGAAATGCGTCCCCCCGTCGCGGGTCTGTTTTGACGGGCGATATGCATCCCCGTGCCTATCGCCCAGACCCTAGCTAGGGCGGCAAGTTGCGCTCGTGCGCAGCACGTCGCCGCCCCATACGACGTCGGCGTATGGCGGGCGCGCTGGGATCTGCCTCCCGAGCGTGCTCCGCCGCCTCCTTCGCTGACATGACTGTCTCTGCGAAAGAGGCCAATGCATTCCACGCTGCGCGACTGCTGATCGATGCAGCCACAACAGCCGGCAGCGCGGACAAGTCTATATTGCCAAGCGCCGCCAGAAGGTCGGAGCGTGGCTCGGCAAAAGCCGGACATACGGCCAGAGTATGGAGTGCGGTGTCGTCGACGTCACCGCACTCATGGCACGCAGTCGACTCCTCCCTCCTGACGACGCGGCACAAGTAATGGGCAAACGCCCCGTGGCCCGTCAAAATCTGCGTGAGGCGGTAGGTAAGAACACCATACCGCCTCTCCGTCCACGGTTGTAAGTGTGGGCGGATTGCTTCACAAATAGCCCACCCCGCCGTCGGTCGTGAGAGCCGCAGCTCCCAGTTCCTAAAGGTGACGAGGCGGGCTTGTCTCTTTCAGGTTTCTTTTTGCCTTGGCGAGGGTTCAATACCCCGGGACCGGAGCTCGGTGATGCGGGTGTAAATATCCGCAAGCACCTTCGCTTCCAAATCCCAAGGCGGAGTCCCCGCCAAGGCAGTCGCGGCTTCGTGCCCGACCGTTCGGTAGGCACGGACAATCCTGTTGGCGACAGCACGCTGCGCGCCAAGCAGGACCGCCCGGCTGTCGGGCAACATCTTCCTTGCCCATATGGGTGCGCCGTACAGGGCCATTGAGCGTATGACCCCTGCATATAGCCGGCGACACCCTACGTCAGGGCCCCCGACGTTTGGCAGCAACCTTCCGAGAGCAGTTGCAGCAGCCCGGAGTCTAGGCGCCAGCCTTCGGAAGTGCTCCCGGAAGTTGAGCCTCCCGTCGAGGACCAAACCCAAATACTTCATTGTGCCTGACAGTGGGATACGGACACCTTCCACTGTCAGGCACGCGTCATAGCCGGTAGTTTGTTGGGGGCTCCGGGAGCCGTGCAGCAAGAGCGCCTAGGTCTTCCCCAGAGCCACGTCAAGTCCAAGTATCCGGATGCGACCTACGACGAGTTGCGTGCCGCAGGTCGCACGCCGGATGCATTCCGCGGGGTCAGAACCCCGCGCCAAAACCAATGTGTCGTCCGCGTAGCAGACGACCCGCGTGCAGGGCAGGAGAGCGCCCCGAAGGGTCCAGTCATACCCGATGTTCCACAAGAGGGGCCCCAAGACAGACCCCTGTGGAACACCGCGTCCCGTCTCCCACCTCTGCGGGCCGCTTGGCCCCGCGAACGACACGTGTCGCCCGGACAGGTAGTCCGCCACGACGCGCTGCAAATAGAGCAGCACCCCCGTGGTATCGGAGCGCCGTCTCTATGCACTGATGCGGCAGCGAATTGAAGGCGTTGGCGATGTCTAATGAGACTGCCACCGCCACGCCCCCCCGTGCCACCGCATCCGCGGCGAACTCCTGGACGACTTTGATGGCGTCCACCGTGGACCGCCTCGCCCTAAAGCCGTATTGGCAGTCCGACAGACTCGGACCAGTCCTTTCTAGATGCCGGACGATGCGGGCGGCGATGATGCGCTCAAAGAGCTTGCCCGCCTCGTCCAGCAGGACAACCGGCCTGTAGCCGGACGGCGAGTCTGCCGGTCGTCCCTCCTTTCGAAGAAGGACGAGCCGCCCCGTCTTCCATGTATCCGGGAATCTGCCCTCCTCCAAACAGGAGTTGAGCAGTCCCCGGAATCGACTTTCAAGAGGCCCCAGTGCCAGCGTAAGTGCGCGCGCCGGCACTCCGTCGGGGCCTGGGGCGGTCTTCTTTGGGCGAAGGCAGGCGATGGACGCCTCCATTTCTCCCTCCGTGATGGCCTCCAGTGGCTCCGGCGCCTGAGGCGCGACCACCACTGGAGGCACTATATTTGTCCGTTCCGGGAAAAGGGACGAGACTACGGCGTGGAGCACAGCTGGGGCTCCATGGTCTCCGTGATCGGGGGCCCGTTGGCGCGGAGCTTGTTCCGCGCCGCGATGTATGGGCGCCCCCACGGATCCCTGTTGAGTTCCTCCAGCATCTCCTGTCGTCCTTTTGCCTTGGCCTTTAGAATGGCCAGGTGGAGATTGCTCCTCGCCGTGCGGTAGGCCTCGTATAGCGAGGCCTCCCTCGTCTCGTCCCAACTTGGTCTTCCGGCGTGCCTGGAGCGGTAGCGGGTCAACCCCCAAAGCACGCCTCCCTGAGAGCTGCGATCTCGGGCGACCACCAGTAAACTGATCGGCGGTTCGGCCGCCGCCGGACGCGAGGCATCGCAGTGTCGCACACTAAGGTTAAGGTGCGACGGAATCGCTCTGCCTCGTCGTCAATTGAGCGGCCGGCCACCGCCGGCGTGCACCAATCTGCTACAATGGCCGCCTCGATCAGCAGCTCTCGATCCATCTTCTTTAGGGCCTATCGTGGGCTTCCCGAGTCCGGTGTAAAGCGCCGGATCTCGGGTCCCCCAGGAGTGGAAACGCTGAACCGTATGTATCGATGGTCCGATAGCGTCTCCACCTCCTCGACGCGCCAATCATGAACGCGCTCCGCAATAGACGGAGCGCAAAACGACACGTCGACGATGGACCCTCCGTTCTGCCGTACGCAGGTTTGGACCCTACCCCTATTCAGCAGGGCAAGGTCCAGTCCGAGGGCCCACTCCTCCAAAAGTTCCCCGCGCCGGTCGGTTGCCGGTTCCCCCCACGCTGTGTTCTTAGCGTTGAGGTCACCGAGCGCGATGACCGGGCGAGGCGAGAGCGTCCTGTTAGGCGGCACACCCTTTGTGTCTTTTTAAAAAAAACTACGAAGTACACACACACACTTTTTATTAGTTTAACAATTAGGCAGTCACATACACTTAGAATTTACAACGAATTGCCAATATATGGTCTCGCGACAGCGTCCAGAATCTAACTAACTTACATGAAGTACAATATGGAATAAAGTAAATTTAATATGATTAAATTGCATCATCGCATTACATTTCAGCGGAATAAACCGTGAGAAAGTGAATAATGCTTGTACAGCAATTGCTGCATAGAATGGTGGGATATAACAGCTCCCCCTTTTAAATGAAGCATTATCCTTGAGATAAGAGAAGTTAATTAAAAGATTCGTAAATATAAGCATATAATTTCAATAATGTAATTGAAATATTGAAAAATAAGAAATTAGTAAACAATGGAAAATGTGTGTATATAAACACAACTAAAACATAGAGTCAATATAAAAGTATGCTAAATAAGTAACATAAAATGATTAAAATAAGGAAATTAGTAACTAATAATTATTTAAGTTCCTATTAGATGGGAACTTACGAGTATGTATAACAGCTGTTGTTTGATAGGGCTCTATGGCCTCCACAGATTCAGGAGAAGACACTTCTGTCATTTCAATTGAATTTGAAAACTTAGATTTCGTTTCTGTATTGTTATAGCAGTGGTTAAATATTTGAACACAGCATCCTAAATGAGAAGTACTCTTAAAATAATTATAGACTTTATAAAATCTATATCTATACTAATATATAAAGCTGAAGAGTTTGTTTGTTTGAACGCGCTAATCTCAGGAACTACTGGTCCAAATTGAAAAAATATTTTTGTGTTGACCATTCATCAAGGAAGGCTTTAGGCTATAAACCATCACGCTGCGACTAATAGGAGCGAAGATACAATGGAAAATGTAAAAAAAACAGGGCAGGTATGAATCATAACTTATATCTTCTACCCACGGGGACGAAGTCGCGGGCAACAGCTATATTTAATATACTGTTAATTAAAAATACAAAATGCCACCTAAAAAACGACCATCTATATCTCGAAATTCGAGAGATGCTAAGAGGATGAGAAATGCGCGTTCTCAAGAATCAGCAGAGGAAAGAGCACATCGATTAAACTCTATGAGAGTTAGTGCCTCAACTTCTCGAGCCAATGCAAGCTCTCCAGGGAGAGAGATGCGATTAGCAGCTGACAGAGCGAGACGAGCTACATCACGTGCGTCTCAAAGCTTTTCTCAACGAGAACTTAGGCTTACTATTGACCGAGACCAACATGTGTTATCCCGAGAAGCTGAAACTGCTTCACAACGAGAACTACGGCTCACAGCTGACCGAGAACGTCATACATTGTCTCGCGAGTCAGAAACCTTCACTGAAAGGGAACTACGGCTTACAGCTGATCGCGAACATCATATTTTATCTCGAGAATTGACAAATGATAGGGTGCACCATAATATTATTCGATCTCTTGAAGATGAACATGAGCATGTACAACGAATAGAGTCGGTACGCCAACATTACAATTCTTTGAGACAAGATCGATTAATAAGTTTGTCTAATGAAAGATTAAGAACCGAAAATATTCGGTCTCTTGAAACGGACGAACAGCGAGAGGCCCGTCTTACCTCAGACAGATTTCGACATAGTCTTAATAACTTAGATTTACACATAGATGATCAATCTAGAATTTCGGTGGCGTGGTCCGACAAATATAAAAGTGGGTTTGCTTATAACCTCGCAATTGATTACAGATCATCTTCTTTAATGGGCAATAGTATGTGTTCTTTGTAATGCTTCAAAGTGGAGTAAGGAGTCGGCTGGTTTCTGTTGTTCTGGAGGCAAAATAAATTTGCCTTCTTTCGCAGACCCGCCGGAACCATTGAAATCACTACTTTTAGGGGAACATGAGCAATCTAAACAGTTCTTAGACAATATTCGCACTTATAATAGTGCGTTTCAAATGACATCCTTTGGTGCTCAACAAATCTCAAAAGGTCCTTTCATGCCTACTTTTAAGGTACAAGGTCATGTTTACCATTTGATAGGATCCCTTTTGCCTGAAGACCAACCTAAGTTTCTTCGAATATATTTCGTATCCGACTACAACGAACAGTCGAATATAAGAAATCAATATTTCCCGAATTTAAATACTGAACTAATTTCACAACTTCAAGACATGTTGCATCAGGTTAATTCATATGAATGCAGTTTTAAATCGGCACTAGAAGCTCTTCCTCGATATGATGATGGCAATTATAAAATTGTTATAAATGCCGATAGGCGTCCAACTCAGGAACATCCTAGGCGTTATAATGCTCCATCCACAAATGAAGTTGCTGTGGTATTGGTCGACCAAGAATGTGATAGGCGTGATATTGTTATCCGGTCCAGAGACAATCGTTTACAACGTATTTACGAAACCTACAGGGCTTATGACAGTTTGCAATATCGTCTGATATGTTGTCGAGGGGAAGATGGTTATTATACCAAACTGATCCGCATACAGGTGCACCTAATTATAATAAAAAGATTTCATGCCTTCAATTTTATTGTTACCACTTGCAAGTGAGACGGAATAGGTTTGTATTCAACATTTTTGTGGCTTCTTCAATCAGTTTATTGTTGACATGTACGCAAAAATTGAAACCGAAAAGTTAGTTTACTTACGATCTAATCAAAGGCAGCTACGCGCTGAAGAATACGTACACCTTCGCGACGCCATGCAGCAAGATAATGATACGGTGAATATGGGCCGCTTAGTTATTTTAACCTCTTTTTTTACTGATGGCCCACGGTACATGCACGAACGTACTCAAGATGCTTTTTGTTACGTAAGAAAATATGGACGTCCCGACTTATTTATTACAGTAACTACCAATCCTAAGTGGGATGAAATCACTCGGGAGCTTCTTGAGGGTCAAGCACCGCATGACCGCCATGATATCATCGCAAGAGTTTTTCATTTAAAATTAAAAAAAATATTGATACATCTACTTAGCCAAGATAACATTTTTGGAGAAGTATTGTGTTATATGTATAGTGTTGAATGGCAAAAACGCGGCTTACCTCACGCACATATCCTGCTATGGTAAAAGATGAGGTTCGACCTAATGATGTAGACAGTTTAATCAGTGCTGAAATTCCAAGTCCGATTGCAGATCGCGTGCTATACGACATTGTTAAAACCCATATGATACATGGTCCATGTGGTGCATTTAACGGGAATCCTACTTGCATGCAAGATGGTCGTTGCACTATAAGATATCCAAAATGCTTAGTGGATGAAACTGTAACAGGACATGATGGATACCCATTCTTTCGTCGTAGTTCAAGAGATAATGGTGGTTTTACTGTTGGAAAACGAGTGTCTAGACAACAGGTAACTTTAGATAATAGGTGGGTCGTTCCGTATTCGCCTGTGTTGTCTAGAACATTTCAAACTCACATAAATGTTGAAATGTGTAATAGTGTAGAGTCAATAAAATATATTTGTAAGTACATTAATAAGGGCAGTGACCAAGCTACATTTGCGTTGAGAAATGAACATAATGAAATTACTAGATTTCAGTCAGGCAGATATATTAGTTCTTCAGAAGCTGTGCGGCGGATCTTAAGTTTCAACATTCACGAAAGATATCCACCTGTGACTCATCTAGATGTTCATCTTGAAGGCGGTCAACGTATATATTTCAACGCCGAAAATGTTACAGAACGATTAGAGAACCCTACACAAACAACTTTATTAGCATTCTTTCGACTTTGCCAAACTGATGATTTTGCAAAATCTCTTTTGTAAGAGGAAGTTCCATCGTATTATACCTACAATAAGCAACGAGGTGTCTTTAATCGGAGACGCCGTGACAGGCCTGTAGGTGGCGAGTTCTTGGTACAGTGTATACCGTTCATCCTAACAACGCTGAGTGTTTCTATTTGCGATTATTATCACACACAGTGCGAGGACCAACCTCATTTATAGATTTGAGAAAAGTAGACGATGTTGTTTATCCAACTTATCATGCAGCTTGAAAAGCGCGTCATTTGCTTGAAAATGATCAGCATTGGCATGACGCTTTAGCAGAATCCTGTATTAGTGATAATCCACGACGGTTATCCATTTATTTGTAACATTACTAACATTTTGTAATTTGTCAGATGCTATACAATTATGGGAAAAATATAAAGAAAAACTTTTTTAATAAGTGCGGACAACATCACATACATTGTTCTGAACCCAAAGTAAGTTGCTGAAGCACTTGTGTTATGGAATTCAGATACAACGAAGGTACCACAAACACCCAGACCCGAGACAATGCAGAAAATGTGAATTTTTACATTGACCCGACCGGGGATCGAACCCGGGACCTCAGAGCTAGCGACACCTTGAAACCGGTGCGTACGCCACTCGACCACGGAGGTCGTCTTAAAACTTGCAGAAGACTTTCTTAGGAATATATCTGACAATGATGAAGGCACAACTAATGATAACGTCCGTGATCTTGCTATAAATCAGTGTTTATTGGCTCTTCAGGATGACTTAACAGCAGTAGGCGGTAAATTACTATGTGAATATGGTTTGCCAAAATTGCCAACACCAACCTCAGTCGGAGAGGTTACTAAAAGGGAATATTCCGCAGAGATTGGTTACAAACCAATGGAACTGCTGACGACATTAGAAAGCGGTGTCCCAATGATGACTGCAGAACAACGTTCAGTCTATGATCGCATGTGCGAGAGTGTTCAAAATAATTTGGGGACAATATGGTTACTAAATTAATATTAGCTTCCGCTCGAAACCAGGGTAAAATTGCTCTTGCCGTGGCTTCATTAGGGATAGCTGCAACATTGCTACCAGGAGGTAAAACTGCTCACACTATGTTTAAAATACCAATTGATTTAGATCGCACGGAAAGTCCAACCTGTAGTATTTCAAGCAATAGCGACAAAGCTAAGGTATTACGCGAGTGTAATTTAATCATATGGGATGAGTGTACGATGGCCCATCGAAAAGTTATAGTTAATTTCGTTGACCTTGACTGTACATAAATCCATCGATTATTTTGTAGCTTTTGCCAAATATCGATTTCGCCATATAATATTCTCGAGTTACAGTCTGGAGGCATCGAAAGTGTGACCTCGGTAAGTAACTTCGATTCGCAATTTGGGTTACTTAATGTTGAATATACAGTAGTTAATTCGCAAATAGAATAGTTATGATTAATTTGTTTACATTTATCAAGAGTGTCCAGCATAACGTAATGTAACCTGTCGTCACTTAAAGCGATATAAGTAGTAGTAGGAATAATTAACGCGAATGTCTTCGATAAATCGTCATGAGGAATAGGTAGAGGTAGGATTTTATAAACAATGAATTTATCAGGGGTAACTAATGGAATTTGCAACACAAATACAATTTTATTATTAAAATAGTAAGAACTAAGTTTAGAAACGTCAATAAGTGAATGAATGTTTTCTATGCTTAACGCGATCAGGAAGTCTTGTCGCTTATTAATATAATTATTATATTTAGATAACTCATTAAAGAGCCTTAAAGGACTAATTACGCTAGGATGTAGTATATTAATTTTAGAAAATAAAATAGAATTAAACGTAGTATCTAGTAAGTTAGAGATAGTTAGTAAAGATCCTTCGATTATATTAAGAAGGTTATTTAGTTTAGATGTGTAGAAAAGTATATCATCATTTTTAGTAATTTGGGAAAATATTTTATTAATGTTATTAATTTGATTATTGAGCCTAATCTCGTTTCCATTCAGATTGTCAATAGTTTTATTAAAATTATTTATAGTCGATTTAACCACATGAATATTGTCCCTCATAAGGTGGAACATTTCTGTCTCGCTCTTCTTACAAGATTCGATAGCGGCGTCATATTTTCGGGCATCATCAGCATCTAGTGTGCCGAAAAAGAACTTTAGGATTTCGCCTCCAAATTCTAGAGACCTTTTAGTTTTATTTGATTTTTTAGCAATAATATGTGATAGTGACTCTAATTTAACGTAGTTTGACATAATTAAGATTTCAATAGGATTAGAAATATCCTTGCAAGAATCTACGTCTTCAGATTGAATTTTCTTACAAAGGTCGATAGAATTGGTTAAAACGTTTTCTATATTCTTAAGATACGGTTCAAGCGAGATAATATCTATATGGGTTACAATTTTCCAATTATCATTATAAAGATTAATATTAGAAATAGGCTCGAAATAAATTCCTGGACTGTGATAAATTGGTATAATATTCGACTCGACGAGGCTAAGACCTGAGATGACTTGGCAGCTTAAAATTCTGAAATAGAATATAAATAGATTAAGATATAGCTGGTTTTATTTCGTTTACGTGGTATTTAGTATTTTTGCGACCTACTTGTAGAGTGACATTGTGCTTGTTATGCACCTTTATAATTTTGTATGGGCCCTTCCAAATGGGCGATAATGCTTTACGCAACCTATGATGGTATTTTAGATACACCATATCTCCGTTCTTATAAGTAATTTCGCGAGAATGAGCATCATAATATTGTTTAGATTTTTCTTTACTACTTATGATGTTTTCTACAGCTTTTTCGCGACTGAAACGCATCCTATATTGCAAGGCACGGATATATTCATTATACGTAGTGTTATTAGAAGATTCGTACAAGGAACTAGGAATAGTAGGCTTATAGCAAATAATAATTCATGAGGCGTAAAGTTAGTAGTGCAATGAGGCGTAGTATTATAGCTTAATATAGCTGTGAATAAAAAGCAATGCCAGTCGTTTTGGTTTTCGTTAACAAATGATTTTAAATATTCCTTTAAAGTAGCATGAGAGCGTTCAAGGGCTCCGTTAGTTTGCGGATGATAAGGTGTGGTAAAGAGGGCTTTTACCTTTAAAATTTCTGTTAATTGTTTAAATAAATTCGACGTAAAACAAGTGCCAAGGTCGGTTAGGATAGTTTTAGTAAAACCGAAGAGAGACATAAAATGAATAAGATCTCGAGCTATCTCTTCACTAGTAGAAGTGACCAAGGGATAAGCACTTGTGAATTTAGTGAGGTGATCTTGTAAAGTTAAAATAAATTTAAATTTTTGGGAGCCTGATTCGGGTAAAGGACCTACGATATCAAGGGCTAATCTTTCGAACGGTTTAGTAGAAGTTGAAGTTATCTCCATTGGAGCTTTATTAGATTTACGCAGAGGTTTGTTAATTTGGCATAGTTTACATTTTTGGACATAACCTTCGATGTCGGATCGCATTCCCTTCCAATAATAACTGGCCTTTATGCGTTTATACATTCTTTGTGACCCGAGATGACCAGCAATAGCTGAGTCATGATTTTCTTTTAATATTTTTGGGACTTCCACAGGAGTTGGATAAATTAATTGATTTTTATATATATGTATTTTAATGTTAGTATTGTGGAAGACATAACAAATCATATTATAAATTTTAATATATGCTAGTTTAGAAAATGGGTCTGCAAAATCTGGTAAAGCTAAATCAGTAATATTCGGAGATTCGATTAATAAATTTCTAAGTTTAATTAAAATATTGTAAATATCTCTAAACTGAGTTTGTTCATTATGATGGACTTTTATTTATTTATTTATTTGATAGGGATAACAAACAGCAGTATATTACAAAGTAGGCAAGAAATATAAAACTTACAATAAAAGTAACAAATACACTACTCAAGACGCTATCCACAGATTAACATACACAATAGCTTAGCAGACTTAGTTATAAATATAAAAAGAGAACTTATTTTACTTTACTTACCTATTTTACTTATAAATTATGTATTAGAGCTATGATCTTTTAAAATAGTCGTAATTTCACTTTTAAATACAGTTTTACTGAGAAACATTATGTCAGTAGAGCCAAACTCTTTATTATAGGTGTCAACCAAACGATATAACGGCGAGCGAGCACCTGAGTTAGTTCGACAAAATGAGGTAACAAATAGGCGTCTAGAACGAACCTCGCGACCGTTTACAGTTCGAGGGATCAGGTAGCACAATCGGCCCACAAGATCAGAACAATCAAATTTATTGCGGCATATGCCAAACAGAGTCATCATTTCAAGAAGAGTGTGACGGGATTGTAGGGTCATGAGATTATATTTTTCGAGCAATAATTTAGTGGACATTTTGGTTTTATAGCATCTGTAATGCATGGAACGGAGGAACTTACGTTGAACCAGCTCAATGATCTCAACGTACTTTTCATAATAAGGGTTCCAAATGGGTACTGCGTATTCAAGTTGTGGTCTTATAATTGATTTGTATAGACGCAGGAAGGTGGAAGGCCGATGAAATTCCCTAGATGCTCTCATTACGAAACCAAACATTTTATAAGCCTTATTAACTATGTTGTCTACATGGGTGTCAAGATGGAGCTTTGAGTTAAGATTTACGCCTAGGTCACGGATGGATGAAACCTTGTTTAGGAAAGTGTTTCCAAGAAAATAATTGAAATTCAACACATGCTTTTTCTTAGTAAAAGTTATACTATAACATTTAGAGATATTAAGGTGAAGCTTATTAATAGTGCAGTATTCCTAAAAACAGTCAAGATCCTTCTGAAATTCTAAACAGTGGGTTTGAACAGTAATATTTTTATAAATTTTTAAATCATCCGCGTATAAACGCGTAAACTTTGAACTCTTAAAGCAAGCTTTCATGTCATTGATAAATAAGATAAACAGAAGGGGCCCCAAAATTGAGCCTTGGGGGACTCCTGAAGTGACCCTTATTGTATGAGACTCAAACCCTTTTATAACAACCTTTTGAGTCCTATTAGTGACATACGACACGAACCAACGCAGTAAATCTCCTCTAATACCATTGAATGCGATTTTGTTAAGTAATAACTCATGATCCACCTTATCGAACGCCTTTTGGAAATCTGTATAAACAGCATCAATTTGCTGCCTCTCGTCCAAGCCTTCAAACAGATGTGATGTGAAAATAAGGAGGTTACTTATACAGGACCTGCCTCGGACAAACCCATGTTGTTCTTTTAATATCACACGCTGAATGATAGGGTATATCTCGCTATGCATTAATCTTTCAAAAAGTTTCGAAAAGCCCGACAGCAAGGAGATTGGGCGGTATGTAGATACATCACTTTTGGAGCCGCCTTTATGGATTGGAATTATATTTGCTCGTTTCCACACATCAGGGAATACGCCATAGGCAAGGCATTTATTATATAATATAAACAGCGGAAAACACAATGTGTCACAAGTATTTTTTTAAAAGATAGAAGGAATACCATCTGGCCCAGCTCCTTTAGAGGCATCCAATGATTTAAGTTGTTTTTGAATTTTTTGAACAGGAAAGTGCAAATTACAGACATTAATATCGTTGTCGGGATTAGCGGGAGGTGGTACCCACAAATTATGATCGAAAGTAGACGGTTCGTAAACGGATTGGAAAAACATTGAAAATAAGTTACAAGTAGTAGTAGGGTCATTGGAAGACTGTTGTAGATAGTGAACTGTTGCTGGAATACTATTAGTAGAGTTACGATTAGAAACGTACTTCCAAAATGCTTTAACGTTATTATCCACGCTGTCCTCCACGAAATTAATATATTTTTTATAACATATTGCTGCCTGTTTTTTAAATTTAGCTCAGTAAATAGAAAACAGTTCGTAGTCGCAAGTTTTTCCGTATTTCTTCCACTTAATCCACATTCTCGATTTCATCTTAAATAAATGCGAAAGGGATTTAGTGAACCAGTCTGGAAATTTGAAGTTTTTAGTTTTGTGAGTGGGATACATGGGAGTATGTAGTTTAATAATTTCGTAAATTTTTTCATAGAATATTGAAACGGCTTCATCTGGTGGTAAATTATCGAGTAACATGTTCCAATCAGTTTTTTCGATGTCTGTATTTATAGCATTGTAATTAGATTTGTGATAACTTAGTAGTTTTATGTTTGACTGTTGAGGCATTCGTGAGGGTTTTTTAAAAGGTACTTTTATATAAAATGAAGGGTGGTGAGTGTCTATAGGTAGGAGGGCAGAATTAGGATCACAAGCGACAGCATGAGTATTGCAAAAAAATAGGTCGAGGATCCGTCCGTTACGGTTATTAAAGTTATTAAATTGATTCAAACCAAATCGTGAGCAAAAGTTTAGAAGATGCCTACTTGTATTAGAATAGATGTTATTTGTGGCACACACCATGTATGACGGTCCATTAATCCAGTTAAGTTCTGGTAGGTTAAAGTCGCCTGTTAAAATAATGTGTTTTGCATAAGGATCATCAAATAGTTTCGACAACGAATTTAAGAAGCCTACATAAATTTCTTCTGGTGTGCTTGGAGGTATATAAGTAGCACAAACTAGAAGATTTTTAGTATCATAAAAGGGGATCTTAATTATTTGATGTTCTGGTAGAATTAAAGGGGGTGACAGTGTGAGACAAGATGGGTTAAGATCTTTGAAAACAGCTATTAGGACACCTCCTCCGTCCTTTTTATTTGAAACTGCTCGATCACGATCGTGTCTGAAAACTGTGTATCGAGAATCAATAAATTCGTTTTCGGAAATATCCGGCGTCAACCATGTTTCAGTCAAAATTATGATATCGTATGCATGCGACAATATATTAATGTATAATGTGTTCAGTTTGGTCCTGATCCCCCGACAGTTCTGGTAATAAATCGAAAGATTATCCAACATTTTTAAATTTTGCAGACAAATGAGTATTAAGTGAATTTGAAGTTTTGTAACATAAATTTAACAAGCGCATTAATAGTATAGAACAAGTATACAAAAATAAAGCAACAAGAATTGAAAATAGAGAGAACCATGTGTATAACAAATAATACCAAACGCAAAATATAAGCTTAATGCAAAAATATGTTTGGCGCTTGATTAATGTTTTAGACCGTTTAAAGTACAGTACATTTGTTACAGTTAAAATAAAAAGTAAGCCAAAGAAACATGAATACACATAAAAGACATATAAATACTTATCGAAATTCATAGTTAGGACGGGCGGCTGATCCCCTATAACACGCTTATTGCGTAACCGCAGTTGTAAGTACGTGGTTTGACTTAATCTTCTTAGATATGTCATCTTCCGTACGTATGGCGAATGTAGAGGAGTCTTCAGATTCCTTGACCAAGACAGTTGCATTCCGGACCCACACGAACTTGAACTTGTTTGACATGGCGGCTGCACGGCATTTTCGAAATAAGTCCTTATTGCGCAGTGTTAGGTGTTCGTTCATGTAGATGCGACATGGTGAACCAGATAGGCCTATACGATCCGAAGTTAGACCTTTAGATAACCGGTATGCACTGAGAACGTTATCACGCATTAGTTTAGAATTAAATTTGACTATGACATTCTTTGGGCGATTATTCTGCGCATGTGCATGAGGAACACGGTGAATGGAGATTATATCTTTCGATGTTAAAGACATGTTGAGCGCTGAACCAATGGACTGCAACACAGTGATTAAATTCTCACCGCGCCTTTCTGGCATATTTCCTATTTCAACATTACACTGCCTCGCCTGTTGCTCCAAAGAATCTATCTTTCTTTCCAATAGTTCAACAGTCGAGGCTGCCGAGTTATTCATATTTCGTTCCAGATCTTTCAGGCGCCTTTCACAATCCACATAGTTATCCGAGTTAAAATTCACTGTAGACTTCATCTCAGTAAGAGTCTGTGATAATTCATTGTGCTTAGTATCTAGCTGCAACATATCCTTTTTAATAGCGACGTATTCCGCACGCAGTTCCTTAACGTTATTTTGAATTTGTGCCGAAGTCAGCGACAAGGTATTGAAATCTTCCCGAAGGTTGTTAATGTTCACATTAATATTCGTGAACTGGTTATTCATATCAGCTCGGAGATCGTCAATATTCTTCTTCAACTCAGCAGACAACACGGCAATAGCCTGAGTAAACTCACAGTCAGGCTGCTTCCGCTTTCTCTGCGTGACATTGGTACCCGTCTCAATACTCGTGCACAAATCAGGGTTTGACTTGCTAATTTTGCTATCTGGTGAGCGAATCATGTTGGCGTAAATAAAACGTTATGATTATATTTAGTGATTAAAAAAAATTAAATATGCACTATCATATGCAAAATGACCAGGCTATCCAAGTCGCAGTGCTTGAGTCGTTTGTTATGCGTATAACGGAACACGGTCTCAAAAGACTGGTGTCCACGTCCTATAATTTCAATTTCCGAACGACAACTTATCTGTCAAGTTAGAGATCTATAGTTGTGATTGGTGAATACTTTAATTAGTTATGACAATGAGTCACCCGTGGTTTGTTTACAATGTGCAAACTTCTTAATTCAAATTTTAACTGATTGTAAATATAATTTTTGTCTTAACAGAGCTTAATTAGAGTTTTGTTGATGAATTGCTCTTAATTTTAATGTTCGGATGGCACTTGTCACAATATACATACATTTCCTTAAAACTATTACACAATTTATAAAATATAATAATAAAATCTAAAATTTAATAATCTAAAGAAAAATACGAACAAACTAACACGACAACTTGATACCGCGCGCTGTTTTATATTTATGGAATATTCCTATCACCTGCGTGGGGTGCGCGCGCACTTTGCCGTGCGCCGGCGCCGCCGCCAGTGCCGCTCGATCAGCTGTCGAGGAACGACATCTACTAGTGCTCCGTACGGCACCCTGCCGCGTACGCCCTCGTATTAATTCTCACACTGTACTGATTTTGCTAGTGGCTCATATTCACCTTGCACCCTATCAAGGCTTAAAATTATTAATAAATATTAGAATACTTGAATATACAAGTGATTTAGTGTTAGTTCGTCCCGTACTGGGTAAGTTGTACAATTTATTATAATTATGGGTTGTCTTCAATAATGTGTGTCGCCACCGCCGCTTAAGAAAACGCTATTTGTTTTCAACTCATTGTACATACTGTTCTTGTAACATTGCTCGCTTTGGTCCGCTTATAACAGCTATTTTTGGCATCACCATGATACCCACATTTGTAAAAAAAAAGGTATCAGCTGATAATGTAAACTATCGCCAACACCAGATATTTTAGACTTCTTACTTTCTTTTACTAATTCTTATTATCATTAGTGCATTTTCGCTTGCGTACTATTTTCCTTCTTGTTACCTACTGAACCTAGACTAGCCTTCTAGCAGATGCCAACCTCTTTCTGTAAGGTGGTGAAGGCTTGCAAGGGTGGCTTAACAATATAAGCTCCTAATGCTATTTTGGAACGACGGTTCCAGGGACTTCTAAGCGGTTGAAGACCTGTGCTGAAGCTGGCTGATGGAACTGCATCCTGCATTGCTCCGCTGACTGACTGTCGCCGAGGCCATCCCGACACCCCCGACTGACACCCAAACAGGAGAGTGCGGTGTTCGCAACCTTCTACGTGGTCCGACCTTTGTACCGGCCTTACTCATTGCCCTCTCATTACGTATTTACCTAGGTTACTGTTAAGTTTATGCGAACATTTTAAATATAGTTTAATTTTTATTTTTACTTGCGATCGTTTCATTTTATAATCCTGAAAGATAAAAAGGAACGTGACACACTGTATCACTGTTTTACGAGTTTTAATGAGTTGTTCATGTTATTCTCACTGCATTTAATTCGTTTTTAGTTCCAGAAATGTCACTTGTATGCACTTTTCAGTTAATTGTTTATAACTTGTAGATGTATGTATTATATCACTTGAAAACGTTTTTAATTGTTTATTGGAGCTCAATTAAATGATTGCACTAACTTTTATCACTAAATTATGCAAATACGAATTTTAAATTAAATATTTATACGGAGACTATGTTTACGTGGGAGTCAAATTACGCATCATGAATTACGCATCATCAACTTTACAAAACAAAAAGTAGTAATTTTTATTATTATTTGTGACTGCTTTTATAGTAAAAGGTTCGCGTTCGGAATTTAGTAAAGCTTCAACATTATCCAGTTGAGATAAAAGTTCTTTGCAGTGTGGTATAGATTCATCAAAGTCTAACGATACTGGGCACGCGATATTATTTAATTTCGACAAATGTAGACCTTGAGTACATTCCTCAATTATAGTATTTGAGGTAGGAAGTTGGTTTGTGAATTGGTCTTTAAAATATTTTTCATATGAAAGAAAGAAAGAAAGAAAATATATTTATTTGTGCTAAAAAAGTGACGCATACACACAAAAACAAATAAATTAAAATAGAAAATAAAAGGGGGAAAATATGCGTCATATTAACACAAAACGGCCGATGCTCAGCATAATGCTGAGACCCTACACAAGTCAGAGCCCCAGCGCTGATTTTCAGCACCAGCCGATGCTGACGTATAACGGCTATAGCCGGCTAACGGTGACATCACTAATTAATAAAAATAAGAAAAAGCTGGAATATAATTATATACACACTAATTATAAAATTAAAATGTTTGTAGTGTAAAAAAAATAAATAAATAAACAGTGGTGACATTCTAAATCCAAAATATTTACTAAATTATCAATTTCTTTTTTTTTTTATCTGTACCACTTATCTGTCATAACATGAGTTGTCATGCCAAATTTAATTTATGGTCTGGTGATGCAATCAAATGAGTAAGATGGCGGCGCTTGTTATTATAAATTATTGTGTAATGTGGATTAGCGATTATTATACCTTAAAAAAGCTTTGATAGTGTATGTGTTTATGTGGTGCGTTATTGGGTGGATTTGTTTTAAGTGGATATATGTATAAGGTAGTGTGGGATCGATGTAGGACCGAACAAGTGCATATGTTGGTGACTGTAAATAAAGTGGTAAGTTTAAAGTTATAAATTAAATCCTAAGGCATAATACACAATCTGATATTCAATGAATTACATATATAAACATAAAGCGCTTAAATTCAATTAAAACTACACCCTAACAAATTAAAATATTGGTACTGACAATAACAATAACAATTTCATAATAATATTCAATTAGTGCAAGGAAGTATTACGTACAAGGAAGTATTACATTTAATTTTATATTCAATTTAAAGAAGTAAATAAATAATAGTAAATAGCAGTTGCAGAACGATGTGGCAACAGAGGAAGAGTCATGATACAGACAGCAGCAGTTCCAATGCCCAGCAGAGAGGTTGAGAACAACCAGCGCCACGGGAGATCTCCAAACCATTACCAGTATGCCATGACCCAGAGGTAGATAACAAACAGCATTGTTAAAGATGATGTGTAATTTGCTGTGATAGTAGTATGTTTTTAAGTCGACATTTGAATGATTGTTTTGTTTTCAGGCATCGCAATGGTGGTGGGAGATCATTCCAACAGCGCGTGGCTGCGAACTTAAAACACCCTCTGAATGCTGTAGTTCTGTGCATTGGTACCAGCAACGGGCACACCATGGAGCGAAGACCATGCTTTGAGTTAACATCTTTCCAGGTTAACTTTTTAAAAAGATATTCTGGGTTTTGTAACCGAACTGTGCCAAACAGCAAATTGGCTAAATGAAGCTTCCTTCTGGCGGCCATCTTGAGTAATTTAAGTTCATTAATATATGGAGTAACATGACTTCTACGAGGAATATTAACGCAAAAACGAACACAGGCATTTTGAATACGTTGGATGACACGCTCCGTTTTTGATAGAAGGCATGGTCCATACACTGTATCGCAGTAGTTTAATTTGGATAGAATAAGACCATCAACAAGCTGTTTGCGCAATGGGACTGTCAGATATTTCCGTATTCTATATAAGACCTTCAACCTATAAAAACAATTCTGGAGAACATTGGTAACATGGTCCTCAAATCGTAGCTCTGGATCCATGACTAACCCTAGATTGCATGTTTGTTCCACTCTCTCAATTTTCTCTCCCATGATTACTATTTCAATATTGGCTGCCACTATTGCTCGTACTTGTTTCCTAGAACCCAGAACCATAAATTTGGATTTAAGGGGGTTAAGAACCAAAGAGTTCGCCTCTGACCATTCAACCACCCTGTACAGATCGTCATTAATTTTTTGCACCGCCGAAGATGCTTCATCAGCCTTGAGCGATAGGTACAGTTGAATATCGTCGGCGTACATATGGTAACGACAGTTAAAAAATGATTTAGTGATGTCCGCACTATATAAGATGAACAACAGGGGCCCGAGAATCGATCCCTGAGGCACGCCCCTAGACACATGGAGAGGGGGGGATGCCAAGGTTGACCCGTTATCCCTGTGCAGCTCTACAAGTTGTGATCGACCAGAAAGATAGCTTTTAAACCACTCCACAGTGTCACTATCAAAGCCATAAAAAGATAACTTAGACAGCAGAAGAGTGGTATTAATTGCATCAAAAGCGCGGGAAAAGTCTAGCAAAACCAGAATTGTACCCTCCCCTCTATCGCGTGCCTCTAGTATATTACCCACCACGTCGGCCAGAGCCGTCGCAGTACCCCTACCCTGTCTGAACCCCGATTGCAGGTCAGGAAGAATGTTATTGGCCTCAAGATATTCGACAACCTGAGAGTAGACTACTCGCTCCAAGATCTTAGATAGGCAGGGCAGAATACTGATTGGTCTTAGATCCTTAGTATTAATTGGGTTATTGGTTTTAGGTATAGGCCGCACGATAGCACAACGCCAGAGTTCAGGGAAAGTATGCGTGCTTATGGACCGGTTAATAATGTCTGTGATCACTTGCAAAGTGGTTGGTAGTGTGAGGCATAACATTTCGAGGCTAATGCCATCGATACCCAGTGCATTCGATTTTAGACTTTTAATTATTTTGAGGACTGCTTCGGCCTTGGTCGCTGTGAGTGTAAAGGAAGTGTCACTAAACCTGTGTGATTGAAAATAAGACAGCTGTGAGTCGCTGTGTTGACAATTACCCGGCACATCTAGAAACGCTGCATTGATTTTGTCAGGTTTGTCAAAATGTCCTGGTAGCAATCTTTGTTTGTGGTCTGGCAACACATCTGTTTTTAAATTGCGCCATAGAAGCTTTGGGTCCTTGATGTTGTCATTAATGCTCTTAGCAAAGTATGCTTTCTTCTCACTAGCCAATGCCGTAATTGCTTGATGTTTTAAATCAAGGTAATATTTTTTATGTTCTGGCAATTTCGATTTGTGAAACCTATCCCTAGCCTCGTCTCTTAGTTTAGAAATAAGCCTGATATTGTCAGTTATCCACGGAGTGGGACGGGTTTTAAAAGTCTTCGTTTTGATGGGAGCGTGGAGGTCAAACAGATGGATCACTGCAGAGTTAAATGTTTGCACCATGGCGTTGACATCCATCATGTCACTAATACGCGACCAAGGAATGGAATTTAGATCCCTATGAAAGTAGTCTTCTAGTATATCTCGAAGCGGACGAAAAACTACATGAATTGGTTTAGGCTTCGGTTTTTTAAAAACTGTCTCACAAGTAATGAACGCGTGATGGCTGAGCTCCCTAATGCAATTCACTTGGACGTTTCGAATCGCTGCATCAGTGCAGACTAAGTCAATAAGCGAGCTACTGTTACCTACGAAGTGTGTGGGTGTTTGACTAGTTGTGTTAAATTAAGGTACCTAAAAAAATCCACAAGCTCGTTTGTTTTCTTGCTGTTGCCATCTAACATATTAACATTAAAATCCCCCATAAGTATTAAATTATCATAGGGAGCCAACCCAGCAATGCTAGAAGTTAATCCCTCCAGGAAAGACCCCAAGTCCAACCAGGGCGGGGACGATAGGCAGTGCCAATAAGTATTTTATTCCTGTTCACGTTGAGAGATAACCAGAGCTGTTCTACATTGGGTTGTACAGGATGTGCTCTGACACGCGCTTTAATTCCATCCTTAATATAAAATGCGACCCCCCCGCCACGCCCCCCACGCACAGATGTAGGTCGCGGAATATGCTTGAGCTTGTACCCAGGCACACTAGGCGCGCGGTCCTCTTCACCCTTACGCAACCAAGTCTCGTTGATGGCCATTAAATCCACTGAGTAATTGGCCATTGCTATCAAAAACTCATCCTGGTTAGTTCCTAGAGAGCCTGCATTCAGTAGACCTAACTTAACACATTTACTTGGAGTCATTTGTGCTGTATATAGTATAGTAAATATTTGTGGAGTATGTATATTGTCATATGCCGTGTATATAATTGATTGTGTAAATGTACTGTGAATATAATATAATAGAGTAGTAGTAATTGGCTTATTTGTATATAGTAAAGTAAATATTTGTGTAGTATGTGTAATGTTTTATGCCGTGTATATAATTGTTTGTGTAAAAATGTACTGTGATTGTAATATAGTAAAGTAGTGATAGTTGGCTTGTTTGTATATATTTTTTGTGCAATATCAAGGAAGGAAAACGTTATGATGGAAAGTTTATACAGTGTATTATTATGTAGAAGTAGTAAGCAAAATAGTGTCAGTTGAGTGTTACCAGACGCCCTAAACAAACTGTTGTCAGAACGCATATTTTCCGATTTAGCAATACAAAATGCAGAATTAAAAAATAACAAATATAAAAGTAATGAGATATCACATTGTTTCATTAATAGGTCCGAATATCCTCGAAATGTCCTCGTCAGTGCGGATTCTCTGCGTGGTATCACCTGGACTCTTCCTAGCAAGGATGCGGCCCCGCTTGGTCCACACAAATCTCCAGCTGAAGAGGCTAGCTGCATCTCGCGCCTTCCGAAACAACCTGCGATTTGTTTTGGTGAGGCGCTCATTTAGGAAGAAGCGCTGGGGCGGACCGGGCAAATCCAAGTCGGCCGTCGTCGCTCCACGGCGCACGCGCGCGCTCGCCAGCAGCTGGTCGCGCAGGTCGCGGCGCGCCAGGCGCACAACAATGGGGCGCGGCCGAGCTTCTGTTGGACCCGCAGAGTTGGTAGCGTTGAGCTGCTTCCCGCCGACCCGTTCCGCGCTAACAATATCGCGTTCATCCAAACTCACCCCCAACTTGAGTCCTATGATCGCGGCGATGTGTGTTGGGTTGTCAGCCGCTGCCTCCGGTATGTTAGAAATCTCGAGATCATTCGCTAAAAGCTCCTGATCCCTGTCATTTAACTCCCGCCGTAACTCATCCACGATCCCGTCGGACGATGAGCCACCCGAAGAAGCCTTCTGCTCTAACGCGCTGATTCTGGCTTCTAGGCCATCAATGCGCGCGTTACAGTTGCGCATAGAGGTTTTTATCTCCATCATTTCAACCTCCATATCCTTGCGAAACTCCTGGATTTCCGCACGCATCGCCCTCAGTTCCTCGAAGAGAAGGCTCATGTTGGAGCCAGCAATTAGGGACATCTCCCGTGCCGTGATGTCGTCGACAGAAACCTTATCTAATGGCATAGAAGGAGTAGGAGATGGCGATTGTTGCTCGTTGAAAATAGGAGCAAGATCGGAGCAACTGGACGTGGTGTTGGGCGTGCTAGTCTCCTCACTGGTTTGCCCTACAGGGCTTACAGTAAGTGGACTTCCCGCAGCACCTCTTACAGGGGTTTCAGTCCTGTTGTCCCTGGCTAGGTGTTTTTTGCATTCTGGGCAGCGCCAGCTTGCGGTAACAACTGCTTTGGGAGCAACGCCCACGCAAACTCGGTGATATTGCGCATGGCATTTACCGCACTTAGCGCTCTCTAGCGTCGATGTAAAGCGACCGCAACCTCCACACTTGACACCTGGCATAATGGTAAGCAGAGGTAAAAATTTATGTGTTTCAGCGTTGGGTCGCTAGATGGCGCGGCTGACTCGATATCAGACTTTGACAGATAACGTCGAGAATATCCCTCCGCTGTCACCAATGTGTCATAAGTCAATGTGGGCCTGTCAACTGATGATTGCGAGAATATCAGTAGGAGCACAAACAAGCGTTAATAGTTCATTCACTTTATGAAAAATTGAGGGTAACCAGTAATTACGCTGAGTCACTGAGAGTACTATTTTGTTTAATTGTATTACTTAGACACTGTTATTGTTAATATATTCAATGTAAGTCACTGTATTTCTCACTACGAACACAATAAAATATTTTTTCCGGCAGATACTGGTGTTTACGAATTATTTATAACTAAAAGTACAACAATAGATCTTCACCGATATAGACGTCAAACGTCAGTCCATATGAGGAATTATTTAAATTATTTATATCGATAGCGGTGACGGGACACCGGGATAATGCGTCAGCATTAGAATTTAGACGACCTTGTTTGTAGACAATTTCGTAATCATATTCCTCGAGTTTGAGACGCCAGCGAATTAATCTACCACCTGGGTCTTTGACATTGAATAACCACACAAGAGGTCGGTGGTCGGTAACAATTTTAAATTTATTCCCGTATAAATAAGGGCGAAAAGTTTTAACTGCAAAGAGAATAGCTAACAACTCTTTTTCTGTTGTCGAATAATTGCCTTCGGGACGATTTAGTGTGCGCGAAGCATATGCAATCGGCTTATCTTTGCCTATGGGACCTTGAGATAGAACCGCGCCTATAGCGTAATTACTGTAGTTACGACAAAAGGTTGAGAGAAATCTGGATATTGAAGAAGCGGGGCGGTTACTAATTTATCTTTTAGAATGTCGAAAGCGACCTGTTGTTCCTGAGACCATTGAAAAATAGCGTCCTTCTTTAAAAGGCAGGTAAGAGGTTTCGTAATTTTGGAGAAATTTTCTATAAATCGGCGATAGTAGCCTATGAGGCCTAGAAACGACTTTATGTCTTTAGGATTTTTGGGAATAGGAAATTCGGCGACAGCCTTGACTTTTTCAGGATTTGGAGAGACACCTTTGTCGGTGATTATATGACCAAGGTAAGTGACCTCGTGTCTTAAAAACTCGCATTTATCAGGCTGGAGCTTTGGATTAAATTCGCGGAATTTATCAAAGACTAATTGTAGTTTTAAGATATGATCTTGAAGATTTTGGCTATATACTATACAATCATCGA
The DNA here is from genome assembly GCF_003590095.1 of Trichoplusia ni. Classification (NCBI taxonomy): domain Eukaryota; kingdom Metazoa; phylum Arthropoda; class Insecta; order Lepidoptera; family Noctuidae; genus Trichoplusia; species Trichoplusia ni. The sequence continues at coordinate 2,221,045 of NC_039505.1, forward strand.
GATATATATAGCAATGAAGGCCTTGTAAGCCTGAAAGTACGGTATTCATTAACCGTTGGAAAGTAGCAGGGGCATTTTTCAACCCGAAAGGCATTCTGGTAAACTCGTGGTGTCCAGACATGCTAGAATTAGTAGAAATAGTAAAGCCTGTTTTTGAAGCATCTTTAGGACATGTTTTAATTTGGTGGAAACCGCTAGTAAGATCTAGTGTGCTAAAATATTTGGAATGACCTAATTGGTCTAGGATATCAGTGATAAGAGGCAAGGGATAGACTTCGGAAACAGTGACGTCGTTAAGGCGACGATAATCAATAACTATCCTCCACTTCTGTTTTCCAGAAGCGTCCATTTTTTTCGGAACTACCCAAACTGGGGCGCTCCAAGGCGAAATAGAAGGTCTAATAATATTTTGATTTAGCATTTTTCGAATTTGGGAATCAACTTCGTCTTTATGACACTCAGGAAATCGATATGATTTTACATGAATAGGTGGCGCATCACCTGTATTAATTGTATGTTCATGTTTTAGAAATAAGACTAATCGTCAGTAAGACTAATCGTTCTGTAACATTTTCGGCATGACCTAATTGGTCTAGGATATCAGTGATAAGAGGCAAGGGATAGACTTCGGAAACAGTGACGTCGTTAAGGCGACGATAATCAATAACTATCCTCCACTTCTGTTTTCCAGAAGCGTCCATTTTTTTCGGAACTACCCAAACTGGGGCGCTCCAAGGCGAAATAGAAGGTCTAATAATATTTTGATTTAGCATTTTTCGAATTTGGGAATCAAATTCGTCTTTATGACACTCAGGAAATCGATATGATTTTACATGAATAGGTGGCGCATCACCTGTATTAATTGTATGTTCGTGTTTTAGAAATAAGACTAATCGTCAGTAAGACTAATCGTTCTGTAACATTTTCGGCATGGCAATATATAAGTTGACCGCCTTCAAGATGAACATCTAGATGAGTCACAGGTGGATATCTTTCGAGAATGTTGATACTTATGATCCGCCAAACAGCTTCTGAAGAACTAATATATCTGCCTGACTGAAGTCAGTAATTTCGTCATGTTCATTTCTCAACGCAAATGTAGCTTGGTCACTGCCCTTATTAATGTACTTACAAATATATTTTATTGACTCTACACTATTACACATTTCAACATTTATGTGAGTTTGAAATGTTCTAGACAACACAGGCGAATACGGAACGACCCACCTATTATCTAAAGTTACCTGTTGTCTAGACACTCGTTTTCCAATAGTAAAACCACCATTGTCTCTTGAACGACGACGATATAATGAGTATCCATCATGTCCTGTTACAGTTTCATCCACTAAGCATTTTAGATATCTTTTAGTGCAGCGACCGTCTTGCATGCAAGGAGAATTCCCGTTAAATGCTCCACATGGACCATGTACCATATGGGTTTTAACAATGTCGTATAGATAACTAAACGGCCCATATTCACCGTATCATTATCTTGCTGCATGGCGTCGCGAAGGTGTACGTATTCTTCAGCGCGTAGCTGCCTTTGATTAGATCGTAAGTAAACTAACCTTTCGATTTCAATTTTTGCGTACATGTCAACAATAAACTGATTGAAGAAGCCACGAAAACGTTGAAAGTATACAAACCTATTCCGCCTCACTTGCAAGTGGTAACAATAAAATTGAAGGCATGAAATCTTTTTATTATAATTAGGTGCACCTGTATGCGGATCAGTTTGGTATAATAACCATCTTCCCCTCGACAACATATCAGACGATATTGCAAACTGTCATAAGCCCTGTAGGTTTCGTAAATACGTTGCAAACGATTGTCTCTGGACCGGATAACAATATCATGCCTATCACATTCTTGGTCGACCAATACCACAGCAACTTCATTTGTGGATGGAGCATTATAACGCCTAGGATGTTCCTGAGTTGGACGCCTATCGGCATTTATAATTATTTTATAATTGCTATCATCATATCGAGGAAGAGCTTCTATTGCCGATTTAAAACTGCATACATATGAATTAACCTGATGCAACATGTCTTGAAGTTGTGAAATTAGTTCAGTATTTAAATTCGGGAAATATTGATTTCTTATATTCGACTGTTCGTTGTAGTCGGATACGAAATATATTTGAAGAAACTTAGTTGGTCTTCAGGGAAAAGGGATCCTATCAAATGGTAAACATGACCTTGTACCTTAAAAGTAGGCATGAAAGGACCTTTTGAGATTTGTTGAGCACCAAAGGATATCATTTGAAACGCACTATTATAAGTGCGAATATTGTCTAAGAACTGTTTAGATTGCACATGTTCGCCTAAAAGTAGTGATTTCAATGGTTCCGGCGGGTCTGCGAAAGAAGGCAAATTTATTTTGCCTCCAAAACAACAGAAACCAGCCGACTCCTTACTCCACTTTGAAGCATTACAAAAAACACATACTATTGCCCATTAAAGAAGATGATCTGTAATCAATTGCGAGGTTATAAGCAAACCCACTTTTATATTTGTCGGACCACGCCACCGAAATTCTAGATTGATCATCTATGTGTAAATCTAAGTTATTAAGACTATGTCGAAATCTGTCTGAGGTAAGACGGGCCTCTCGCTGTTCGTCCGTTTCAAGAGACCGAATATTTTCGATTCTTAATCTTTCATTAGACAAACTTATTAATCGATCTTGTCTCAAAGAATTGTAATGTTCACGTACCGACTCTATTCGTTGTACATGCTCATGTTCATCTTCAGAGATCGAATAATATTATGGTGCACCCTATCATTTGTCATTCTCGAGATAAAATATGATGTTCGCGATCAGCTGTAAGCCGTAGTTCCCTTTCAGTGAAGGTTTCTGACTCACGAGACAATGTATGACGTTCTCGGTCAGCTGTGAGCCGTAGTTCTCGTTGTGAAGCAGTTTTAGCTTCTCGGGATAACACATGTTGTTCTCGGTCAATAGTAAGCCTAAGTTCTCGTTGAGAAAAGCTTTGAGACGCACGTGATGTAGCTCGTCTCGCTCTGTCAGCTGCTAATCGCATCTCTCTCTCTTGAGAGCTTGCATTGGCTCGAGAAGTTGAGGCACTAACTCTCATAGAGTTTAATCGATGTGCTTTTTCCTCTGCTGATTCTTGAGAACGCGCATTTCTCATCCTCTTAGCATCTCTCGAATTTCGAGATAAAGATGGTCGTTTTTTAGGTGGCAATTTGTATTTTTTATTAACGGTATATTAAATATAGCTGTTGCCCGCGACTTCGTCCCCGTGGGTAGAAGATATAAGTTATGATTCATACCTGCCCTGTTTTTTTTACATTTTCCATTGTATCTTCGCTCCTATTAGTCGCAGCGTGATGGTTTATAGCTAAAAGCCTTCCTTGATGAATGGTCTATTCAACACAAATAATTTTTCAATTTGGACCATTAGTTCCTGAGATAAGCGCGTTCAAACAAACAAACAAACAAACTCTTCAGCTTTGTATATTAGTATAGATAGTTATGATTTGAAATATAATTGATTAACAGAGTAGTAATCCCATTCGCTACTGTGTGGCATCGCGAATTTTTTCAGAGAATAAAAAAAGTGTTTTTGTCTATGGCAACTCACAACTCAACGTCACTGATATAGAGCTAACCATGATTTTGTGGGTCCTATTATGCCAGGGTTCAGCCATTGATGCTGGGGAGGGTGTGTGATTATATTTCAGATCAACATTCACAAAATTACAATTGGATTTCACTTAGGTAAGTTCATCCAATCTTCAATTTTATTTCATGTTGATCTGAAATATAATTGATTAACAGAGTAGTTGTTCAGAGATTGGTTCGTTATCAATAGAGAATTTCTCTATTGATAACGAAACAAGTATGGTTTTTTCGTTGACTTACATGTGGAACTGAGCACTATTTATCTTACTTATGTATTTGCAGCCATGTTACTATGGCTGTTCCGGTTCCGGTCGTTGTATCGTAAACATCACTTTGCCTGACGCTCCAAAGAAATATTGTAAACTAATAGAAAAAACTACAGTTTCACAAGAAAGTTACATTCAAATTGAACATCTGAGTGAGGAAAAGAGTTCGTGCTATAAAACTATCCACATATTCACGGAATTTGGCGAGGATTTAGAAGGAATAAAATCGAAGAATTTTTAAGGTTAGAAATTATCACCTATCAAAAATTGTCGGGCATTGACATTACCTGTCAAGTGTCAACAACTGACAGCGTCATTCAAGTGCTGCCAACAAAAACAATTAATTTCCCCATAAACTAAAATGCGTTCCGTTACACACAAAAATGGAAGGTCAATTCCAAATTTTATTTGATAAAATGAAACTTGAAATGCAAAACCAAACAATAGAATTAACTAATACGATAATGGAAAAAATGGAAGAAAAACTAAAACCTGTACTGGAAGAAAATAAAATCTTGAAAGATAAAGTAGAAAACTTGGAACAAAAGTTAGAATATTTGGAAGGAGACAGGAAAACTAACAATATTATAATACATGGCTTAAAGGAGGATGAGAAATCTATACGGGAGTTACTTGATAACGTGAAAAAACACTTTTCGGATGAATTAAACTTTACCTTAGAAGATTGGGAAGTTAATAAAATTTATCGTATCGGAAAATCAAATAAAGACAAGAAACCGAGGCCCACAGTCCTTTCATTAGTTAGTGGGTGGAGGAAAAGTGAGATCATGGAAAACAAAAAAGAAACTTAAGGAATTTTATATAACTGAAGACTACTCAAAAGAAACTTTAGAGAAGAGGAAAGCATTACAACCTAAGCTAATAGAAGAGAGGAAAAAAGGAAATTTCGCCTACATAAAATATGATAAACTCGTGATCAAGGAAAACTCAAACAGTAAAGATAAAAGGAAGAGAGAAACATCAACCTCCCCACAAGGAAACGCTCAACCAAGAAAACAACAATTACTAACCCCATCATCAACCAGTAGAAAAAACGCATTTGATATGATGAGAATTCGGTCTAACTCCTTTTCAACCAGCCCAACTGCAACGAAACAATAGCAATTAAACACCAGCGATCGGGAACACAAACCAAATAAGAAACCAAACAAAGAAACGAAACTTCCTCCCCCAAGCCGACTGGTCCTCGTGGGGGAAAAAGACCACGACCCTCTAAAGACGCACCAACTTACATCGGATTTATACATAGCCACTTTTAACGCTAGGTCACTAAGAACCACTGAGAAACGCCTGGAACTCGAATTAGCCTTAGCAGACATAAAGTGGGATATAATAGGTATAAGCGAAATGAGAAGATATGGAGAAGGGATACATGATTATGGAAACTATATTTTATATTATAAAGGCGAAACACATGGACAATATGGGGTGGGATTTTTAATTAAAAAGAACCTAGCACACAGAGTAGAAGAAATAAAAGGAATATCTGAAAGAATAACAATATTGAACATAACATTGCCTTTAAATAAAGAAGAAAACTGGTCAATCATCCAGGCATACTCTCCAACTGAATCGAATAAGAAGGAAGATGTGGCCAATATTGAAATATTCTATGAAGATCTGAAAATTACTATGCAAAGTTGCAACAAAAATGTTATAGTAATGGGTGACTTCACCGCACAAATAGGAGTACGCAACAACAGCGGAGAAGAATATACGGTGGGACAATATGGACAGGGAAAAAGGAGCAAAAATGGATCCAGACTAGTCTCCTTCGCTCTAGAAAACAAACTTAAGATCTTGAATAGTTTTTATAAGAAAAAGGAAACAAAGAAGTGGACATGGACCTCCCCAAACGGACTCCATAAAAACGAAATTGACTTTATTATGTCTAATAATGCCAAAATCATCAAAGACGTATCCGTCATACACTACCTGAATTTCAATTCGGACCATAAAATGGTTCGTGCAAAACTAACAGGAACAAAAGTTAAGACCAAAAGGCAATTTCGTACAAATAATTCAGCCATTGTATGTACCGGTAATACCACTCAACTTTTGAATAACCTACAGGAACTAACAAATAATGAAACAAAAGAACCACTGTCGATTCAGGAACACTACAAGAAGATTATAAACCTATTGAGAACAGAAACGAAGAAAACAAACGCAGAGAGTAAAAGAGTAATATCAGATGAGACATACCAGTTATTACAAGAAAGGAAGGAATTATTACAACAGAAAGAAAAGAAAGTAAACCGTCCCAAAATATCAGAACTCAGCAAAAAGATCAACCAAAACATCAGGAAAGACAAGGAAAATAAAAGGCATTCCACAATAAATAAATATATAGAAAGAACCGGTGGAATCAAAAAAGCAATAAAGGAAATGAACAATAAAAAAGATTGGATGCTAAAAGTAAAGAACATAGATAACAGTTATACAAACAAAAGAATAGAAATACTAAAGACAGCTACGGACTATTATCGAAAGCTTTACCAAAGCAATAACCAAAAAGAAACAACAAATAGAATGAATAACGAAGATTCTGAGGCAATCCCTAAAATAATAAATGAAGAAACAGTTAGAGCAATCAATACGCAAAAGACAGACAAGACACCAGGTGCTGATCAAGTCACAAATGAACTCTTAAAATCTACTACACCAGTCATTGGTCCTATATTAACAGATATATTTAACAAAATAATAGAGACCGAAATTATCCCCGAAGACTGGACTAAATCAACAATAATATTACTACATAAAAAAGGAGATAAAGGAGATATAAATAATTACAGACCTATAAGCTTGATGTCCAATGTCTATAAAGTCTTTTCAAAAATAATCCTGTCACGAATCACTTCTACCCTCGATGAAAACCAACCAAGGGAGCAGGCGGGTTTCCGCAGTAAATATTCAACAATAGACCATATACAGGTTCTACAAAAATATAAAGAGTACAATAAAAAATACTATCTGGGATTTGTTGATTACAATAAAGCCTTCGACTCCTTGGAACATGAGTATATCTGGGAAGCACTAGGTATACAGGGAATACATGGAAAGTACATACGTCTGCTTCGGAACGTATACTCCAAAAGCACAGCCCAAATCAAGCTTGAAAAGATAGGTGAAGAATTTCCTATAGAAAGAGGAGTCCGGCAAGGAGACCCAATCTCTCCTAAGTTGTTTTCGGCGGCTCTGGAGATGATATTCAGGAATCTGCAATGGGATCACGAAGGCTTGAACATAAACGGCGAAAAACTGAACCACTTAAGATTTGCAGATGACCTGATTTTATTTGCAGAATGTCCAATAAAATTAGAGCAAATGTTACAACAACTGTCGGATCAAAGCGCGGAAGCTGGACTTACGATGAACACGGCAAAGACAAAGATTATGACTAACTCCTCACAGACGCATACCATCACAGTCAATTCCGAGAAGATAGAATATGTCGAAGAATACGTATATCTAGGACAACTCATAGCCGCTGAAGACACCATGCATAAAGAGATTCAAAGACGGATAGCCAATACATGGAAGAGATATTGGTCACTCAGCGAAGTCATGAAGAACAAGGACATGCCTATCAAAGACAAAAGAAAAGTTTATAACATGGGCATTGTACCATGCTTAACTTATGGTTGCCAAACATGGGCATTGACAGAGAACTTAATAAACAAAATAAAGGTATGTCAAAATGGAATGAAGAGAAGCGTATTGGGCGTCAAGAGGAAAGATAGGATAAGATTGGAAAAAATTAAAAATACAACTAAATTTAAGAATGCAAAGGAAACATGTAAAACTTTAAAATGGCGATGGACTGGACATATGCTTAGAGATACAAATGGAAAATGGACAAAAACCATAACAGAGTGGTATCCCAGGAATGGAAAAAGAAGTAAAGGGCGTCAAACAAAAAGATGGGAAGATGATCTCAAAACGGTTGCGGGTCCAGAGTGGACGAGAACAGCGAGAGACAGACAGAAATGGAAATCTTTAGAGGAGGCCTATGTCGGAAGACAAGCTGTCAAGTGAAACCGATCGTGTAGTCGATCTGTTCATATAGGAATATTATTAGCAATAAGAAAATGTGTGTAAATTGTAGAACAGCAATAAAGGCTTATTTTATTTTATTTATTTTTACTATGGCTGTATAGTCTTGCAATGTGTTTTAATCCAGTTAATATTATGAGTAATAATAATAATTATGTTCTAATTGATGTATTAAATGCAAGTCATCGTTCTAAACAAGGCACCACACTACAATTGTTTTCGCTATTACAATGTGTCACCATTCTATTAGAAAAGCTTTAGAAACTAGTTCTAGTATACATTTTCTGCAATGTTCTTATAGTTTCGGATTATGTAATGGGGCCCCATCTCAGGTCAGTTGACAGCATCAAGATTGCTATTGTTATGCAACAAGGCTAAGTACTTAACTTGTTCTATTATTTTTTGTGTATGTTTGAACATAACCTCTTGGGCAGGTTGACAGAAGGTTCTCAACAATCTTGCAAATTTGCTGATTGGGCAATGTTTAATATCATTGAAAATTTAGTATCTCTATAGGAGTTGCATTCTTGCTGTATTTCTGATGTTAACTAGTCTCTATTCATAGTAAACCTACAGTATTTAGTGCACTAATATACTTTAATCATAGTTAACAATGAGGGAAAATTATTTAGATAAATGTGAGTGTAGCCCCTCTGTCAGCCAGACATTTATTCTGATTCTAACCAATGGGTGGTCATTCAGACAACCGTTTGTTAAATCTCGAGTCTGTAAGGACTGTGGGTGCTGTACATGGACTACTTGGAATTGCAGTAAATTTATATGACGTTTTCAAACTCAAAGCAGATGAATTTTTCTGAGTCTAGGTGTTATTGACCCTAAGGAATCAGTTTTATCTTAAGACTGTGCAAGACATGTCGCATGCTTAATGGAATACTGACTTATCTCAAAATAGACGATTTTTGGGAAATAACAAAAGAAGATCTTGCAATGAGGACTTATCCTGCTTGTGGATGCATAAAAATAAAACTGATTTATATTATTTATGAAAGCTTGTATTTTTAACGTCCATGATTAGTTATTTATGAGATCTGAGTAAAAAAAAGTCCGAAAATAATGTCTATCTATTTTTAAAAAATATTATAATGTGTACATTCTAAGTTAGGTCCCTTTTTATAAAAAGTAAAGCAAATATTTTAAAATGCAAATGTTCCATTAAGTTTTAAGTCTGTTTCAGTTTGAATAATGTATTATTTATAATGACCAATTCAGTATTTAGTCTGTATATGACTACTTTAGGAAAATAGATTTAGAGATTGGGTCACTTTATTTAAATTAGCAGCCCGTAAAAGTACGTTTTCTTAATTAATTAAAAGACCTTATTATAATCATCAATCTTTTATTGCAGCAACCTTCACAAGAAGCAGTCAGTCTCATTTATAAGCTCTGTAAATTAACATAAATCAAGCTAGAATATTGCTCCAATTATATAAAATAAAAATCACTATAGAAATACAAACTAAAAGTTCCAACTTACTTAAAAAAAAACCCACTTGGGTGATCCAGCCTATTAAATAAAACAAAGTCATGATAAATTTTACTTAAATCTCTACAAAACATAAAATATAAACTTCTAAATCTAACATAATTAAACTTATGCATCCTTATTTTTAATTAACTTTGGTATATAATCAGTCATCAATGTTGAGGAAGGTACACTATTAAATAATTGAGTTATAAAAATCCGAATAAAAATTTGGGATCAATTTTTTTGTTAATAATTCTCTCAGATCCTTCTTTTTATTCTCACTTAGTTCTTGCTTAGTTATGTAGACATTCGTTGGGACAATTTCCCACAGAGGTAGCATTTTTTTCCTTCTATTTCTGACACTCACTTCCTGGTATATAGTATCTTTGTACGAGGTTTTAACGAAAAATGAAAATGGTGTATCTTTGCTCTCTTTTATCACCTTTAAGTCATTCCATAGAACAGTTCTGCAGTCTTTAGTCTTATTAAAATTGAAACCCCATCTTCTTGTAGTTTTTTTAAATCTAAAAACGACTCAAACGTAAGTTCATGTACTGAAAATTTCTTGCCAGACTTCTTTGCGTTTTTAATTATAGCTACATACTGGTGAGGGGAATATATAGGACCGGATTTTAGATTTTTGGTTATCTCCTTTTCTATGAGGCTATGGATATTATCACCCTCGTTTTGGGTATGACCTTTTACTAAAAATTTGTGAGTAATAGATTTAATATTTAGATGAGTGACTGCATACAGGTAAAGTGCTACTATAAATTTGTATTTATTTTGACCGGCACAATTGTCAGAATAAATAATTAAATTACACCCATTGTCCTTTGGTGACTCCGCCGATATCTTCTCAAAAACTTTTATCAAACAAGATCCGATTTCGTTGGCCCCGCGTTTTGCGTCAGTTTCGTTCCAGAAGAAGCAGTGAACATCATCATACGAGTCTTTAACTTGGCCGTCAACTTTTTTGTTCAACAACGTTACTGTGAAATTGTAACTATTTAATTTTGATTTGTAATAAAATCCTGAGGTATCTCCTCTAGGAGATTGTAGAACAGCTTGCAGATCAAACACAAGAACTTTATTTTTGTCATCTATTTTACAGCGATCATCGTGTTTTTCTTGACGGCTCAATGTTTTTTCTTCCAAATGGGTTTCGTACGATTCTTTGAGGAATACTTTTTGATCAGGCGTCGAGTTCTTGTATTGCAAACATAAATCACATTGATCTTTTCTGGGACGAAAAAAAGAAATATTATAATTTTGTGTAAATACTTTATAGAATGTGCAATATCTACCAGCTGCTTTGTTATTTTTATTTTGATTATCCTTAAAGTCCCTGAAAAGATCTGAAATTGTTTTCCCACCATCAATGTATTCACGACTAGAATATTGCCTAATATAATGGGATTCAATTCTAGGTATTGAGTCTATGAATTGTATGATATCGTTTAGTAGTTGTTCATCAACCCTTACATGGTTGCTGTGCTGTCCTCTCCGATCTTGGGCTAGAATTCCGTGTTCATCTATTTTGCTCTTGACAGTACGTATAACACGATAAGAAATATCCAAGGTTTTCATAAAAAAAGTTTTACAGATTCGTACCGATTGCCCTTCTACTAAGAAATGGAATGCTTGATTGCAATTTCTTGGATTACGAGCATTTGTATATTTGTATCTTGGAGTTATATTTGTCATACAAGACATAATAAACGATCTCTGAGCATCAACTTGGCCGAGTTTCCAATACACATCAAAAATGTTTTGTCTTTGGTCTACAGTTATCTTTTCACAGCATTTGAGCCTACATTTATCACTACAGGGTGTTTGAAAAGAACGAGGTTTGATAGCTTTATTTTTCTTGCTAATATATGGTTTTCCTAAATTTCTTAGACTTTTAGCTTTGCTCTGTTTCCAGCTTTCTTCATTTCGTTTACGTTTTCTTCCCTTCTTCTTTTCTTCCCTTCTTCTTTTCTTCCTGTGGTGAAGTATTTTCTCCAATTTCTTGATTTAGCGAAACTTCTGTTGTTGCAGGTTCATTAATGTTTGTTTGATCTGATTGGTTTTCTGCGGTTACCTGAACTGTGCTATCTTGTGTTTTGTTTTCATCACTAGAATCTGTATCGGAACTATCAGTAGAGGAACCGGGGGGCTTAGACAAAGTAACAATTTAAAAACGATACCGAAGTTCGACAAGACTCAACTGTATGGGATTGACATAAGCCGCGTTAAATCACGTGGTCAATCGTCATCGTTATCGCAAGTTGGTAGACAATGTAATAATTAATAACGAAATCATAACGAAACGAATCGTCATCGTGTTTGTTCCATACAAATGCGTAGACAAGCAGCACTTTCGGTGGTCGTTATTGTCGCGATCGTGATCGACAAAAAAGATAACGAAACCAACGATCAAACGTTGTAGTTATCCATACAAAATGGCCGGATTTCATTGAACAGCTGATTTTAGATGTCAAGTGTTTACGTATATTCAAGCTAAATTTAAGTTTTTTCCTTGCGAACGGAGTCGAAACGTCATTTTTGTTTTTTGAAAAGAGGTTTTCAATGGTTTTTGCAGATTATTACTGCGTTGGGAGGCGGATCTTGTTGGATCGTTTCGATAGTAATATAGTAAATATTTATATTAATTACTTATTTCTAAAAAAAATAAGTTATTAAATCTCTTTTTCGAATACTTGGGTATGAATTTATTTTTCTAAAATATTTAATACTCAGTAGTAATAAGATAAAATTTATTTTTTATATTATTAAATTTGTACTCATGTCTATGAATAATAAAAGCCTTTTACCTTTTACGAACGTTTAAGAACGTTTACCTTCTCTAATTTAACCAATTTATGTCGAGTTGGATATAGTTGGTACCTACGTAAATATTTTTTCGAAAAATAAGAAGTTTCACTTCTTACCTTTGTGCACTAGTGCACACATATGTACATTTCATTTTTTAATAGAAAAGAATATTATTCTTATCATCTATATACTTATAATAAATCTGTAGAGAGGTCAATTCTGTACATAAAATATATTCTATATCTATTTATCTATCTATACTTATAATAAATCTGTAGAGAGGTCAATTCTGTACATAAAATATATTTAAAAAATAACTATCAAGGGGTGGTTAGGGATCGCTACTGATGCCAAAAATGCAATCAGTAAAATTTTTGTCTGTCTGTCTGTCTGTCTGTATATTCGTTATAGAAACAAAAACTACTCGACGGATTTTAACGAAATTTGGCACAATTATTCTTCATACTCTTGGGCAGGTTATAGTATACTTTTCATTACGCTACGACCAATAGGAGCAGAGCAGTGAAGGGAAATATTGGGAAAACGGGGTAAGTTACTCCATTTTTTAAGCTTCCGTCACGTGTGCAGGCTTATAGGTTAAAGCTACATAGAAATCATGTATGACGGAAATATTCTCCCTAAAATTATATAAAAAATATTCCTCGACAGCATATGTCTAACTTTTATGGTTGACTCACAATAACACGTGAAACTCCCGATAGCTTAGCAATTCGGAGATTTCTGATTGTATTTGTCTACTCTAACGTTTACAACACTATCACTCATCCCCAATTAAAAAAGTTAACATTATTACCTATTCAATAAAAAAAGAATCATGTAAATCGGTGTAGAAACACCAAAGTTATACATGAAATAATAAGAAATCGCGCGTGAATACAGAGTCATGCTATAAGGATTATTTTTGTGTATCGGTTGCCGCGCTCGACGCGCGTCGTGGCGGGAGGTATAAAAAGGCGGGGCGTCCGCGCTCGAGCGTCATACAATATTTGGCTGTTGATGCGAATAGACGTTCAGACTGTTCGACCTTATTGACAATCAATAATTGTTATTTGCAAACCGTGCTTATCAGCACGACTTTTAGTCTTTGAATAGTTTATTTTTAGAATTGTTTTGTTGTTAGTTTATATAATAGGTATTAGATTAATAGTATTAGTAGTAGGTACACCTATTAGTTATTTTGGTAGTGTTTAATTGTATTAATAGTTTATTTTCGTAATTGGTAGTGTTTAATTATATTAATAGTTTATTTTCGTAATTTTTATATTATTTATTTTGGTAGTGTTTAATTGTATTAATAGTTTATTTTCGTAATTTGGTAGTGTTTAATTAAATTAATAGTTTATTTTCGTAATTGGTAGTGTTTAATTAAATTAATAGTTTATTTTCGTAATTGGTAGTGTTTAATTATATTAATAGTTTATTTTCGTTATTATTATATTAGTTATTTTGGTAGTGTTTAATTGTATTAATAGTTTATTTTCGTAATTGGTAGTGTTTTATTATATTAATAGTTTATTTTCGTAATTATTACATAATAACTATATATAATTGTAAGTGTAAGGTAGCTTCAGTTACCGTCGATTAAAAATACACAATGCCACTTAAAAAACGACCATCTTTATCTCGAAATTCGAGAGATGCTAAAAGGATGAGAAATGCGCGTTCTCAAGAATCGGCAGAGGAAAGAGCACATCGGTTAAACTCTATGAGAGTTAGTGCCTCAACCTCTCGAGCCAATGAAAGCTCTCCAGAGAGAGAGATGCGATTAGCAGCTGACAGAGCGAGACGAGCTACATCACGGGCGTCTCAAAGCTCTTCTCAACGAGAGCTGAGGCTTACCATTGACCGAGAACAACATGTGTTATCCCGAGATGCTGAAACTGCGTCACAACGAGAATTGCGTCTCACTGCTGACCGCGAACGGCATACATTGTCTCGCGAGTCAGAAACCTACACTGAGAGGGAATTGCGTCTCACAGCTGACCGCGAACGTCATATATTGTCTCGCGAGTCAGAAACCTTCACTGACAGAGAATTGCGTCTCACAGCTGACCGCGAACGTCATATATTGTCTCGCGAGTCAGAAACCTACACTGAGAGGGAATTGCGTCTCACAGCTGACCGCGAACGTCATATATTGTCTCGCGAGTCAGAAACCTACACTGAGAGGGAATTGCGTCTCACAGCTGACCGCGAACGTCATATATTGTCTCGCGAGTCAGAAACCTACACTGAGAGGGAATTGCGTCTCACAGCTGACCGCGAACGTCATATATTGTCTCGCGAGTCAGAAACCTACACTGAGAGGGAATTGCGTCTCACAGCTGACCGCGAACGTCATATTTTATCTCGAGAATCTGAAACTTTAACTCAATATGAAGACCGTTTGACAAATGATAGGGTGCACCATAATGTTATTCGATCTCTCGAAGACGCACATGAGCATGAACAACGACTAGAGTCGGTACGCGAATATTATAATTCTTTGAGACAAGAACGATCAGTAAGTTTGTCTAATGAAAGATTAAGAATCGAAAATATTCGGTCTCTTGAAACGGACGAACAGCGAGAGGCCCGTCTTACTGCAGACAGATTTCGACATAGCCTTAATAACTTAGATGTACACATAGAAGATCAATCTAGAAATTCGGTGGCTTGGTCCGACAAATATAAAAGTGGGTTTGCTTATAACCTCACAATTGATTATGGATCATCTTCTGTAATAGGCGATATGAACGTGGTATGTCGTTTTTGTAATGCTTCAAAGTGGAGTAAGGAGTCAGCTGGTTTCTGTTGTTCTACAGGTAAAATAAATTTGCCTTCATTCGAAGACCCACCGGAACCTTTGAAATCACTACTTTTAGGGGAACATATACAATCTAAACAGTTTTTAGATAATATTCGCACTTATAATAGTGCATTTCAAATGACATCCTTTGGCGCTCAACAAATCTCAGAAGGTCATTTCATGCCTACTTTTAAGATACAAGGTCAGGTTTACCATTTGATAGGATCCCTTTTGCCTGAAAACCAACCTAAGTTTCTTCAAATATATTTTATATCCGACTACAACGAACAGTCGAATATAAGAAATCAATATTTCCCGAATTTAAATACTGAACTCATATCACAACTTCAGAACATGTTGCATCAGGTTAATTCGTATGTATGCAGTTTTAAATCGGCATTAGAAGCTCTTCCTCGAGATGATGATAACAATTATAAAATTGTTATAAATGCCGATAGGCGTCCAACTCAGGAACACCCTGGGCGTTATAATGCTCCATCCACGAATGAAGTTGCTGTGGTATTGGTCGACCAGGAATGTGATAGGCGTGATATCGTTATCCGTTCCAGAGATAATCGTTTGCAACGTATTTATGAAACCCACAGGGCTTACGACAGTTTGCAATATCCTTTGATATACTGTCGAGGGGAAGATGGTTATAATTTTGCTTTATACCAAACTGATCCGCGTACAGGCGCACCTAATTATAATAAAAAGATTTCATGCCTTCAATTTTACTGTTACCACTTGCAAGTAAGACGGAATAGGTTTGTATACTTTCAACGTTTTCGTGGCTTATTCAATCAGTTTATTGTAGACATGTACGCAAAAATTGAAACCGAAAGATTAGTTTATATACGATCTAATCAAAGGCAGCTGCGCGTTGAAGAACACGTATTCTTCACCTTCGCGACGCCATGCAGCAAGATAACGATACGGTGAATATGGGTCGTTTAGTTATTTTGCCCTCTTCTTTTACTGGTGGTCCACGATACATGCACGAACGTACTCAAGATGCTTTTTGTTACGTAAGAAAATATGGACGTCCCGACTTATTTATTACTGTAACTACCAATCCTAAGTGGGATGAAATTACTCGGGAGCTTCTTGAGGGTCAAGCACCGCATGACCGCCATGATATCATAGCAAGAGTTTTTCATTTAAAATTAAAATCAATGATAGATCTACTTACCAAAGATAAAATTTTTGGAGAAGTATTGTGTTATATGTATAGTATTGAATGGCAAAAACGCGGCTTACCTCACGCACATATCCTGCTTTGGTTAAAAGATAAGGTTCGACCTAATGATGTAGACAGTTTAATCAGTGCTGAAATTCCAAGTCCGATTGCAGATCCCGTGTTATACGACATTGTTAAAACTCATATGATACATGGTCCATGTGGTTCGTTTAACGGGAATTCTCCTTGCATGCAAGACGGTCGTTGCACTAAAAGATATCCAAAAGCCTTAGTGGATGGCACTGTAACAGGACATGATGGATACCCATTATATCGTCGCCGTTCAAGAGATAATGATGGTTTTACTGTTGAAAAGCGAGTGTCTGGACAACAAGTTACTTTAGATAATAGGTGGGTCGTTCCGTATTCTCCTGTGTTGTCCAGAGCATTTCAAGCTCACATAAATGTTGAAATGTGTAATAGTGTAGAGTCAATAAAATATATTTGTAAGTATATTAATAAGGGCAGTGACCAAGCTACATTTGCGTTGAGAAATGAACATGATGAAGTTACAAGATTTCAGTCAGGCAGATATATAAGTTCTTCAGAAGCTGTGTGGCGGATCTTAAGTTTCAACATTCACGAAAGATATCCACCTGTGACTCATCTGGATGTTCATCTTGAAGGCGGCCAACGTATATATTTCAACGCCGAAAATGTCACAGAACGGTTAGAGAACCCTAGACAAACAAGTTTATTAGCATTCTTTCGACTTTGCCAAACTGATGATTTTGCAAAATCTCTTTTGTATGAGGAAGTTCCATCGTATTATACCTACGATAAGCAACGGGGTGTCTTTAATCGAAGACGCCGTGGCAGGCCTGTAGATGGCGAGTCAGGTATTTTTAAAGAACATGTTCTTGGTAGAGTGTACACCGTTCATCCTAACAACGCTGAGTGTTTCTATTTGCGATTATTATTACATACCGTGCGAGGACCAACCTCATTTATAGATTTGAGAAAAGTAGACGATGTTGTTTATCCCACTTATCAAGCAGCTTGCCAAGCGCGTCATTTGCTTGAAAATGATCAGCATTGGGATGACGCTTTAGCAGAATCCTGTGTTAGTGATAATCCACGACGGTTACGCCATTTATTTGTAACATTACTCACATTTTGTAATTTGTCAGATGCTGTAACATTATGGGAAAAATATAAAGAAAAATTTTCAGAAGACTTTCTTAGAAATATACCTAACAATGATGAAGGCACAACTAATGATAATTTCCGTGATCTTGCCATACATCAGTGCTTATTAGCTCTTCAGGATGACTTAACAGCAGTAGGCGGTAAATCACTCTGTGAATATGGTTTGCCAACACCAACCTCAGTCGGAGAGGTAACTAATAGGGAATATTCCGCAGAGATTGGTTACAATTTAACGGAACTGCTGACAACATTAGAAAACGGTGTCCCAATGATGACTGCAGAACAACGTTCAGTTTATGACCGCGTGTGCAATAGTGTTCAAAATAATTTGGGAACAATATGGTTTTTAGATGCACCTGGAGGAACTGGAAAAACCTTTTTGACTAAATTAATATTGGCTTATGTTCGAAATCAGCGTAAAATTGCTCTTGCCGTAGCTTCATCAGGGATAGCTGCAACATTGCTACCAGGAGGTAAAACTGCTCACAGTATGTTTAAAATACCAATTGATTTAGATCGCACGGAAAATCCAACCTGTAGTATTTCAAGAAATAGCGACAAAGCTAAGGTATTACGCGAGTGTAGTTTAATCATATGGGATGAATGTACGATGGCCCATCGAAAAGGAGTAGAAGCGGTAGACAGAACTTTAAGGGATATAAGATAAAATGATCGACCAATGGGCGGTATCACGGTTTTATTTTGTGGTGATTTCCGACAAACCTTACCGGTAATACCACGGGGAACCCGAGCTGATGAGGTTAGGGCTTGCCTGAAAAGCTCTTATTTATGGCGAGATATACAATCGGTGCATTTGACTATAAATATGCGAGTGAGAACTGGAGATAACCCGGATGATAGTCAATTTTCTGACACATTATTAAAGATTGGTGAAGGTACCTATCCACAACTACACCAAGGAAAACTTATACTGACGCCTGAATTATGTTGTATGGTGCAATCTCAACCACATCTTATATCGTCGGTTTACGGTGACGTAACAAATATATTAAATAGGGACAATTCTTGGCTATGCGAAAGATCTATTTTAACTCCTCGCAATGACCAGGCATCTGAGATCAATAACAAAATACTGTCGAATATACAGGGGGAAAGCAAAGTTTATAGATCAATAAATAGAATGGTCGATGAACAAGAAGCCACTAATTACCCGATAGAATTTTTAAATTCTTTAAATATGCCCGGACTTCCCTCTCATGAAATTTGTTTAAAAATTGGGATACCGATTATTATGCTCCGAAATTTAAAACCACCACAACTTTGCAATGGAACTCGACTAAAAGTAACCCAGTTGCAACAAAATATAATCGAGGCTCAAATTTTAACAGGTTGCGGTGCAGGAGAAACCGTCTTTATTCCCAGAATACCCTTAATACCAAATAATTTTCCATTCCAATTTAAAAGGACGCAATTCCCAGTATCGGTGTGTTATGCAATGACAATTAACAAGGCTCAAGGGCAGACTTTTCGTGTTGCTGGAGTAGATCTCAGTGTCAGTTGTTTCTCACATGGTCAGTTGTATGTTGCTCTTTCCCGTGTTAGCAGTTCTAAAAGTCTTTATGTTCACGTGCCGGACGGGTCAACTTTCAATATAGTTTACCCGGAAGCTTTGCACTAAAGTATTTTCGTTTTATAGGTACCTTTACCTTACCTTTATAAGGCAGTGGTACTTATATTGCCACCAGAATTTGAACCTTAACACATTATTATAAGTTTAAAAGCTATAAATATTTTTAAGTTCTGTGTCTTATAAAGGGTTAAGCCTTATGTGAACGTGATCTAAACAATATTACCAATATAAATAATAATAATAAATATTACCAATACATTAACTTAATACACAAGGAGTTACACGCTGACGGAGTCGCGGACACAGCTATCTATACTTTTCTGCCGGAAGTCACTATTCCACGCGGACGAAGTCGCGGGCACAAGCTAGTATCAAATAAATCTAATAATCAAACAAATCTAATCATAATATAAAACTGCATGGTTAACAAACTTCATTGAAACTGTTTATGTAAAATGAAACTGCGCGGACAGCGGTGACAGTAAAATGTTCGATACCATAAACAATATTTCTGTTTTTAACGAATGTTCGATTCGTCACAACGATCCCGACAACAGAGTTACATTGGCTAGGAAATGATTGTCGTTATCTCACAGACGATGTCGAAATTCGGTATCGTTTCGCTACAAAGCGATGTTACTTTGTCTAAGCCCCCAGAAGACGATGAGGATTAAGAAGACGTAGAAGACGAGGAACTTCAAGATGATTTTGAGCGACTTGGATATACTGGTATTGGCCTTTGCTTTTTAGACGGAACTTTGTATGTTGGATCTTGATCACTTCGCAACACAAATCGACATCGCTATTTTCAGGTTTTGAATGTGTCTCATCACTGCAATCGTGGCCCACTGTGGTGACATGAAAGTGATTTTCATTGCTGACTGACGCCAATTCCGAATTTTCAAAATACTCCTGTATGTTTAAGTAACGCTGATTTTCGGGCTTGTTTGTTATATCAGCTAAAATCTATGTATAACAAAAAAAGAGCTGGTGTAGTAGTAATAAATGAACAACGAGTAAAAAAAATGTTTTTAAAGTTACTTGAAATTTTTACCTCCACTTCAGTTGAGGACACCGATGCATATTCTATATCTCGTGTAGGTGGTTGTGACGCCGTTACCTCCACTTCAGTTTGGGGCACCCACGCCGGGCTTCGAACCTGAACCAGCTCTATCATCTTTTTCGACCTATTGGATGACATTATCAACCTAAAACATAAATAGTAATATTATGCCTCTTGTAGAAATAAAATATTGTCCACAGTAATTAGACTAACAATGACTTAACACAAAACATAGACAGGCAATGAAAAATTTACGCATTATATTATTTTTTTTTGTTTTCGAATATAGACTCGACTAATATTGCGTCTCCTAAGTAACAATAACCTTTGGTAGGAAACAGACTTATATTTGAATGTTACAAAGTGATACCTTAAATAATGGATAGGTTTTAATAGTAAACTGACTTAACTCGTAATGGGTCTCAAAAAATATAACAACTTTCAATTATAAACTGGCTTAAAATTGAATGTTCCACGTAATATATTACTTAAATAAGTAGTAAATTGACCTAAAATTTAATTCGTCATTATAAAATTACATAATTTGATGAAACTTACCTTTGAATTTAACTGTAAACACACTCAACAACGATTGGGTCTTCGTTCAATAAAATGACCATAACCTCACTTATACAGTTGTTGGACACAAATGGCCATGAGTCGCTTTTCGACGAATACGTGATGAGAGATTCCACTAGAGTGAGAGACGCATATATCGTTGGGACGGTAACAATGCGTAACTTCGACTTTATTCAAACGGTAGAAGGTAGACGGTCCAAGGTTCTCATATCCACTATTTGAAAACTATAATATTTTTCTATATATATTTTTGGTTTTCAGTTAAGAACAAATCTGATCTGTCCGTTGAGTTTGGTGGTCTTAAGAATATTAAATCTTTAGATATATATATAGATACTAGCTTTTGCCCGCGACTTCGTTCGCGTGTAATAGCGACCTTCGGCAGAAAAGATAGCTGTGTCCGCGAATCTGTTAGCGTGTAACTCCTTCTGTTATTAAGTTAATGTATTGGTAATATTGTTAAGATCACGTTTACATGAGGCTTAAGTACTTATAGAACGCAAATACTGCAGCGCAAAGCTTCCGGGTAAACTATATTGGAAGTTGTTGCGTCCGGCACGTGAACATAAAGATTTCTAGAACTGCTAACCCGGGAAAAAGCAACGTATAACTGACCATGCGAAAAACAACTGACACCGAGATCTACTCCGGCAACACGAAAAGTCTGCCCTTGAGCTTTATTAGCTGTCATTGCATAACACACTGATACCGGGAATTGCGTTCTTTTAAATTGGAATCGCAACCTGTTACAATTTGAGCGTTGATTATATTTTGTTGCAACTGGGTTACTTTCAGTCGAGTTCCATTGCAAAGTTGTGGTGGTCTTAAATTTCGGAGTAGAATAATCGGAATGCCAATTTTTAAACAAATTTCATGAGAAGGAAGTCCGGGCATATTTAAAGAATTTAAGAATTCTATCGGGTAGGTAATTAGCGGCTTCTTGTTCATCGACCCTTCTATTTATTGATCTATAAACTTTGCTTTCCCCCTGTAGATTCGACAGTATTTTGTTATTAATCTCAAATGCCTGTTCATTGCGAGGAGTTAAAATGGATCTTTCGCTGAGCCCAGTATTGTCCCTATCTATACTTCTATACTAATATATAAAGCTGAAGAGTTTGTTTGTTTGTTTGTTTGAACGCGCTAATCTCAGGAACTAATGGTCCAAATTGAAAAATTATTTGTGTTGAATAGACCATTCATCAAGGAAGGCTTTAGGCTATAAACCATCACGCTGCGACTAATAGGAGCGAAGATACAATGGAAAATGTAAAAAAAACAGGGCAGGTATGAATCATAACTTATATCTTCTACCCACGGGGACGAAGTCGCGGGCAACAGCTATATTTAATATACCGTTAATTAAAAATACAAAATGCCACCTAAAAACGACCATCTTTATCTCGAAATTCGAGAGATGCTAAGAGGATGAGAAATGCGCGTTCTCAAGAATCAGCAGAGGAAAAAGCACATCGATTAAACTCTATGAGAGTTAGTGCCTCAACTTCTCGAGCCAATGCAAGCTCTCAAGAGAGAGAGATGCGATTAGCAGCTGACAGAGCGAGACGAGCTACATCACGTGCGTCTCAAAGCTTTTCTCAACGAGAACTTAGGCTTACTATTGACCGAGAACAACATGTGTTATCCCGAGAAGCTAAAACTGCTTCACAACGAGAACTACGGCTTACAGCTGACCGAGAACGTCATACATTGTCTCGTGAGTCAGAAACCTTCACTGAAAGGGAACTACGGCTTACAGCTGATCGCGAACATCATATTTTATCTCGAGAATTGACAAATGATAGGGTGCACCATAATATTATTCGATCTCTTGAAGATGAACATGAGCATGTACAACGAATAGAGTTGGTACGTGAACATTACAATTCTTTGAGACAAGATCGATTAATAAGTTTGTCTAATGAAAGATTAAGAATCGAAAATATTCGGTCTCTTGAAACGGACGAACAGCGAGAGGCCCGTCTTAACTCAGACAGTAAAATTAAGAATACCAAAAGTTGTCTGAACATACAGAATAATGATAATTATTGTTTTTTGTGGAGCATAGCTGCAGCATTATATCCAGCTAACGTCTCTTGAAACGGACGAACAGCGAGAGGCCCATCTTACCTCAGACAGACTTCGACATAGTCTTAATAACTTAGATTTACACATAGATGATCAATCTAGAATTTCGGTGGTGTGGTCCGACAAATATAAAAGTGGGTTTGCTTATAACCTCGCAATTGATTACAGATCATCTTCTTTAATGGGCAATAGTATGTGTTTTTTGTAATGCTTCAAAGTGGAGTAAGGAGTCGGGTGGTTTCTGTTGTTCTGGAGGCAAAATAAATTTGCCTTCTTTCGCAGACCCGCCGGAACCATTGAAATCACTACTTTTAGGGGAACATGAGCAATCTAAACAGTTCTTAGACAATATTCGCACTTATAATAGTGCGTTTCAAATGACATCCTTTGGTGCTCAACAAATCTCAAAAGGTCCTTTCATGCCTACTTTTAAGGTACAAGGTCATGTTTACCATTTGATAGGATCCCTTTTGCCTGAAGACCAACCTGAGTTTCTTCAAATATATTTCGTATCCGACAACAACGAACATAAGAAATCAATATTTCCCGAATTTAAATACTGAACTAATTTCACAACTTCAAGACATGTTGCATCAGGTTAATTCATATGTATGCAGTTTTAAATCGGCACTAGAAGCTCTTCCTCGATATGATGATAGCAATTATAAAATTGTTATAAATGCCGATAGGCGTCCAACTCAGGAACATCCTAGGCGTTATAATGCTCCATCCACAAATGAAGTTGCTGTGGTATTGGTCGACCAAGAATGTGATAGGCGTGATATTGTTATCCGGTCCAGAGACAATCGTTTGCAACGTATTTACGAAACCCACAGGGCTTATGACAGTTTGCACTATCGTCTGATATGTTGTCGAGGGGAAGATGGTTATTATACCAAACTGATCCGCATACAGGTGCACCTAATTATAATAAAAAGATTTCATGCCTTCAATTTTATTGTTACCACTTGCAAGTGAAACGGAATAGGTTTGTATACTTTCAACGTTTTTGTGGCTTCTTCAATCAGTTTATTGTTGACATGTACGCAAAAATTGAAACCGAAAGATTAGTTTACATACGATCTAATCAAAGGCAGCTACGCGCTGAAGAATACGTACACCACCTTCGCGACGCCATGCAGCAAGATAATGATACGGTGAATATGGGCCGTTTAGTTATTTTACCCTCTTTTTTTACTGGTGGTCGACAGTACATGCACGAACGTACTCAAGATGCTTTTTGTGACGTAAGAAAATATGGACGTCCCGACTTATTTATTACAGTAACTACCAATCCTAAGTGGGATGAAATCACTCGGGAGCTTCTTGAGGGTCAAGCACCGCATGACCGCCATGATATCATAGCAAGAGTTTATCATTTAAAATTAAAATCAATGATAGATCTACTTACCAAAGATAAAAATTTTTGGAGAAGTATTGTGTTATATGTATAGTGTTGAATGGCAAAAACGCGGCTTACCTCACGCACATATCCTGCTATGGTTAAAAGATGAGGTTCGACCTAATGATGTAGACAGTTTAATCAGTACTGAAATTCCAAGTCCGATTGCAGATCGCGTGCTATACGACATTGTTAAAACCCATATGATACATGGTCCATGTGGTGCATTTAACGGGAATTCTACTTGCATGCAAGACGGTCGTTGCACTAAAATATATCCAAAATGCTTAGTGGATGAAACTGTAACAGGACATGATGGATATCCATTATATCGCCGTCGTTCAAGAGACAATGGTGGTTTTACTGTTGAAAAACGAGTGTCTAGACAACAGGTAACTTTAGATAATAGGTTTGGTCGTTCCGTATTCGCCTGTGTTGTCTAGAACATTTCAAACTCACATAAATGTTGAAATGTGTAATAGTGTAGAGTCAATAAAATATATTTGTAAGTACATTAATAAGGGCAGTGACCAAGCTACATTTGCGTTGAGAAATGAACATAATGAAATTACTAGATTTCAGTCAGGCAGATATATTAGTTCTTCAGAAGCTGTGCGGCGGATCTTAAGTTTCAACATTCACGAAAGATATCCACCTGTGACTCATCTAGATGTTCATCTTGAAGGCGGTCAACGTATATATTTCAACGCCGAAAATGTTACAGAACGATTAGAGAACCCTACACAAACAACTTTATTAGCATTCTTTCGACTTTGCCAAACTGATGATTTTGCAAAATCTCTTTTGTAAGAGGAAGTTCCATCGTATTATACCTACAATAAGCAACGAGGTGTCTTTAATCGGAGACGCCGTGGCAGGCCTGTAGGTGGCGAGTCAGGTATTTTCAAAGAACATGTTCTTGGTAGAGTGTATACCGTTCATCCTAACAACGCTGAGTGTTTCTATTTGCGATTATTATCACACACAGTGCGAGGACCAACCTCATTTATAGATTTGAGAAAAGTAAACGATCTTGTTTATTCAACTTATCATGCAGCTTGAAAAGCGCGTCATTTGCTTGAATATGATCAGCATTGGGATGACGCTTTAGCAGAGTCCTGTATTAGTGATAATCCACGACGGTTATCCATTTATTTGTAACATTACTAACATTTTGTAATTTGTCAGATGCTATACAATTATGGGAAAAATATAAAGAAAAACTTGCAGAAGACTTTCTTAGGAATATATCTCACAATGATGAAGGCACAACTAATGATAATGTCCGTGATCTTGCTATAAATCAGTGTTTATTGGCTCTTCAGGATGACTTAACAGCATTAGGCGGTAAATTACTATGTGAATATGGTTTGCCAAAATTGCCAACACCAACCTCAGTCGGAGACGTTACTAAAGGGAATATTCCGCAGAGATTGGTTACAACCCAATGGAACTGCTGACGACATTAGAAAGCGGTGTCCCAATGATGACTGCAGAACAACGTTCAGTCTATGATCGCGTGTGCGAGAGTGTTCAAAATAATTTGGGACAATAATGGTTACTAAATTAATATTAGCTTCCGTTCGAAACCAGGGTAAAATTGCTCTTGCCGTGGCTTCATCAGGGATAGCTGCAACATTGCTACCAGGAGGTAAAACTGCTCACACTATGTTAAAATACCAATTGATTTAGATCGCACGGAAAGTCCAACTGTAGTATTTCAAGCAATAGCGACAAAGCTAAGGTATTACCGAGTGTAATTTAATCATATGGGATGAGTGTACGATGGCCCATCGAAAAGGAGTAGAAGCGGTAGACAGAACTTTAAGGATATAAAAAAATGATCGACCAATGGGCGGTATCACGGTTTTATTTTGTGGTGATTTCCGACAAACCTTACCGGTAATACTACGGGGAACCCGAGCTGATGAGGTTAGGCTTGCCTGAAAAGCTTATTTGTGCGTGATATACATCGATGCATTTAACTATAAACATGCGAGTGAGAACTGGAGATAATCCAGATAATAGTCAATTTTCAATACATTATTAAAGATTGGTGAAGGTACCTATCCACAACTACACCAAGGAAACTTATTTTGACGCCTGAATTATGTTGTTAGTTCAATCTCAAACACATCTGATATCGTCGGTTTACGGTGACAAATATATTAATAGGGACAATACTTGGCTCAGCGAAAGATCCATTTTAACTCCTCGCAATGATCAGGCATTTGAGATTAATAACAAAATACTGTCAAATCTACAGGGGGAAAGCAAAGTTTATAGATCAATAAATAGAATGGTCGATGAACAAGAAGCCACTAATTACCTACCCGATAGAATTCTTAAATTCTTTAAATATGCCGGACTTCCTTCTCATGAAATTTGTTTAAAAATTGGCATTCCGATTATTCTACTCCGAAATTTAAGACCACCACAACTTTGCAATGGAACTCGACTGAAAGTAACCCCAGTTGCAACAAAATATAATCGACGCTCAAATTGTACAGGTTGCGGTGCAGGAGAAACCGTCTTTATCCCCAGAATACCCATTATACCAAATAATTTCCGTTCCAATTTAAAAGAACGCAATTCCCGGTATCGGTGTGTTATGCAATGACAACTAATAAAGCTCAAGGGCAGACTTTTCGTGTTGCCGGAGTAGATCTCGGTGTCAGTTGTTTCTCGCATGGTCAGTTATACGTTGCTCTTTCCCGGGTTAGCAGTTCTAGAAATCTTTATGTTCACGTGCCGGACGCAACAACTTCCAATATAGTTTAAGCCTCATGTAAATGTGATCTAAACAATATTACCAATACATTAACTTAATAACAGAAGGAGTCACACGCTAACAGATTCGCGGACACAGCTATCTTTTCTGCCGAAAGTCGCTATTACACGCGAACGAAGTCGCGGGTAAAA